>NC_056741.1:1783636883-1783689383 GCF_019279795.1 Protopterus annectens | reverse complement strand
ACCTGTAAATTTAATTAGTTAACTTGTATCTTTTTTCTTAATTCTGTAGTTAACTTTTTTCCCTCCTTGACTTATTCCACTACTGTTTCCCTAGTTAGTTTTAGGTCAAGAATGGAAAAAGTCTCCATAGATGTTAAATGTACAGAGTCAGATCTGAACTCTGATTGGAATATCACTATAGAGATTTGATAGGTTATCATAATCCTGTGGTACAGTTTGCCTTTCTCAAGTGTTTGTCATTTACATTCCATTTGCACAAGACTGATATAATTGTTAGTCCAATACTGTTCAATTGTTAAATGTAGTTCCCAACTTCCCTAGTATACTCACCTTCTACATTTTGTATTCATGGCATCCAGTTGCAAATGAAGCAGAACTTAATTTCTTCAAAAGTTAGTTCTCCCCATTTTGTCCAAGCAGTGATTTATATAATATATTATCCTGTGCAAAGAAATACTTTATAGGTAAGGAAGCGGTATGTGAGGTCACTCCTCTGGACCAGTAATCAAGGACCTTCAATCCTCACCATGGACACCAGTGGGAGAATTTTCACTTTGACAGAAATAGACACACAGAGTTTTTGCAGATGCAGCTCTCTGCATGAAGCACAATTTCCCTTAAGAGCACACAGGGAATACACACCAGCCCTGGGAATGGACTTTCTCTCTCTCAAGGCCCAAATAAGAATCCACACTGACCACTAAGGAACTCTATGTCCCTGTTCCTGTTCCAAGTAGCTGACACATGCACTCTTTGAGATTTGATTTTCACAAACACACACACACACACACACACACACACACACACACACACACACACACACACACACACACACACACACACACACACACTCACACACACAAACATATACACCTGGGAAAGGAGGCTGGCACTGGTTACCTGCTCTACCACCTCTGCCTAAACTATAAGGTAGTTCCACTACCACCAGCTAGCTACTCTAAGGCTTTTATAAGGCTACCCAATTATACTAAGTAAAATTAATGTTAATGCTATTGGTAGTGTTTGACCAATGCAGCAAGACATTCAGGAGTGGCCACAGTGCCACCAAATAAATATAAGTACAGTCAAAGGTTAAAATATTCTCTAAAAGACCAGCCATAATGAAAAGTTTAAATATATGTACTAATAAATAATAAAAGAACATGAAAATACTGAACATCTATTTACAATAAACACCAGAGTTTCAGACACTGGAAATATTAAAAATAACACAGATGGAAAGATTCACACAGATACCAAGAAACAATGCTCAACTAATCTTACTATATTTTCCTGAATGATCTAAAGAATTACTGTTTCCTACTTACTTAATATAGCAAGGCAAGGTGATATGAGTGAGTAGTCTTTCTTGCCAGGTTTCACAAAAAGACTGCCCTGAGACTTCTGTCTCATCTAGTATTAAAGCATCATTTCAGTGCTGGATTACACGATGATATCACATTTAGTCACCTGACTCTGTGGTTGCTACACTACCCCCTTTACTAGAACCTGAGCCAGGATCTTGCAGATATGTGTCACAATACACACACAAACACACAGAGCTTTGCTAAAATTTGTTACAGCATCTGGAAGCCATAAAAACATTTCAACACTTCCAATTTAGTGATTGGTTCACCACTAAAGACAATACTGCAGGATTCCTAGTCCTTGTTTTTACAGACATTACGTCTCTGGCTGCATTCTGACCTGTGTGACATAGTTTTTATGGTTTATAACAAGTAATTTAATTTTGGGTTATTTTTCGAAGTTAGCTGGACTGAGATTAACCTCTGTGCTCCCAGTATCCTCTGTTACAATGTATTCATTTCAACAGTTACAATACAGTCTGACATATAAGTGTATTTCTTTCCTGTCCAGCAGGACTCACAATTGGTACAATTTTCTTAACACAAGCAACTTTAAAAATACATTTTCAACACAAGCACCTGTACAAATCAGTTTGATATACAAATAGCATATTATTATTTTCAAAACTCCAGCAAGCTGTGCTGGCATATGTTACACATCCACTGCCCTACTCTTCATGGCATAGCTGGTACTACTTCACATCATCATCACATCTCTACCCCTTTGAAGACTCAAGCTGTTTTTTCAAGTGACCCTGGAGAAACTTTCCTTGAGAGAAATAAGCCTGTCTGGCAATACATTAAATCATACCTTGTCTAGAGAGTCCACCTTCATTATCATTGCTGACCCCCCTATGGTGCTGTACTGTCATATCATATGCATACAACCCGAGGCACCATCTTAATAACTTGGTATTTTGCTAGCTGGCTGGATGTAGCTATGTTAAGGGATTGTGGTCTGTAACCACAGTGAATTTCCTTCCATACAGATAGGGCTTAAGTTTCTTCAATACCCATACTATGGCTAGATATTATTTTTCTACAGCTGCATAACGTTCTTCCTTGGGTTGGAGTCTATGGCTGAGATATACAACTGGGTGTTCTTCCCCCACTGAGGAATCCTGGCTGAGTACAGGCCCACCCCATAGTTCAAAGTATCCACCTGCACTACAAATTCTTTGCTGAAATCTGGATTAGCTAACAGAGATGTTCCTCCCAAAGCCCCTTTAAGCTTTTGGAATGCTTGCTCACAGACTGCATTCCACACTACCTTATCTGGCCTGTTTTTCCTCATCAGGTCTATGAGGGGAACAGCTATTGTACTATAATTGGGAACAAACTTTCTATAGTACCCCACTGTATCCAAGAATGCCATCACCTGCTTTTTGGTAACAGGAGCAGGCCATGCCTGAATAGCTTCTACTTTTGCAGGTTCAGGCCTGATCTTACCAGTCCTCACTCTATGTCCCAAGTAAGAGACCTCTGCCATACCCACCTGACACTTACTGGGCTTAATGGTCAACCCTGCCTTTTGCAGTCTGACCAGGACCTTCATGACATGCTGAAGGTGTTCTTGCCAGTAATAGCTGTAAATGGCAATATTGTCCAGGTAAGCAAGGGCATAATCTCCTGCAAGGATAAGATCTCAAGGGCATAATCTCCTGCTCCTGCAAGGATATGATCTATCAGCCTCTGGAAGGTTGCTGGGGTAAAATAAAATATGAAATTAAATAAAAAGAAAATTCTGGGGGGATTCAATGAAGCCTACACGTCATTTTCCACTGTGTGTGCGTCTCACCATGAATATTTTTAGATTCAGTAAACTCTGTTTAGCGGTACACATTCATGCACAAACAAGGTGCATGTTAATTACACCACAAGTAGATGAATTGTATGCTAATCAAGCAAACCAACATGGTGGAGTGATTCAAGAAGCTGTAAAGCAACTGTGTAGACTTCATGCTGGTGTTCCTGGTGTATTCAAAAACGTTTCAAATACAGCCATGGAAAGGAGTCTACAGAAGAGAAGGAGAAGAGCAAGTAAAAGTTGTTAGATTTGTACAGAACTGACCTTACAACATGTGGCAGCAGACACATAATTCCAGTTCTATACAGGGTGAATACAACAAAAGGAGAGTAACAATAGTAACATCTCCTTTAAGTGCAATCACATAAATGCAGCTTCACTTCTCACCCCCAAATGAGGAATATACTTGTAACTAATGCAGACAGCTAAATGTGTAAACCCCATGAAACAGACTATTTATAGTGGCATTTAAGCATATGCAGTATGTACCTGCCAAAATACAGGCATATTTTCCTCAAAAAACAGTACTCCTCTGTGCAGATATACGGCAAAGTAATACCCTCCCTTGTGTGTTCAACATTGAGCTCCCCTTCAGTTTCCCTGGCTACATGGTTGCCAACTGTGTAGATTCAGGTCTCTCAGCATAGTGAAGATGCAAATGAGGTTTGAACTCATTAGAATTGCTGAATTCCAATAAATTGGAACCATGTAGGGGTATTCACATTGTGTGGGCATTCCCTAAGTGATTGTTTTCAATGGATGGCAACAGTGAATAATGATATCTGGGGGTGTGTCAGGTTAGACTTACAGAGGTGTACATGTAGATCTGTGAAGGGTGAAAATGCACATAAGCAGTGCACAATTCATAAGTTTTGTTTCATTAAGATGCAACCTCCTCTTCATTTGTTAGCAAAATGTATCATCTCTGTACTCTTTAAGTACCTTTTTTATTACTTTGGCCATTGTTTGCATTATATGGTGCTTAGAGAAATCAAGTCAAATGGAGGAATGAATAGTAGGTTCCCTGTGCTTGTCATGTAACTATTTCTGTGGTAGCATATGTATGTGTAGGACTAGAGTACAGATAGTCCCGGGGTCTAGTACAGGGTGTGCAACCTTTCCTTCACCTTTTGTGCTCCATGTTTGTGCAATATCACATGAATGGAGGAAAGTAATACCAGTTTTGCCTGTGCTTACCTTATTTACATGGAGGTGCAAGAAGGTACACAGAAGTATGTGAAGGTGCTGATAGCCAGCAGGTATATGTTAGATACTCAGTACTAAGTGTCAGACATTAGCAATGTGGTTCATGTTTGCCCACTACTTAACTATGAGCAAACAGGTGTATCTCGCAAGCGTGTACACTTTAACCATTGTGCAAACCCACTGCTCACAGAGCTATGGAATTATATATATGATACTTTATTATTAGTGTTTATTGTCCATTTTCTTTGTATGACATAAAATTATATGTGGAAATATTGCAGACTAAGGGCCCGATCTAACTATAAGGCATATATTTATAGTACATCCATGTGTTGCCCCCCCTCCTCCCACCAAGCACTATAACCCTGGGGTCTTAGTACTTTTCCACACATGATGTTATTTACTATACGTTTACCTACACTCCTGTATAAATCAGACTTGTAAAATGGTACTTGCATTAAGTACTGTGTTCTGTAGTCTGTGCACTTAGATAGTTAGGGGTTCTGCTCTCACTGCAGTCGACTGTGGGTGTCTAATTAACAGAGTAGATGTGGTATCCTACAGTTATTTCTCCAATGGCATGGATTGCCAGCATTTTGATACTTGCACAAGCCTACACATCCATTTCATGCAGCCCTCCCAAACTGTTGCCTCCTATATGGCCTGCTGATGTCATCTACTATAATTTCACCTGCACTCCTGTATAAGACAGACTTCTGCCATGGTGCTTGCGTAAAGTACTGTGTTCTGTATTCTGTATACTTAGGTAGGTGTTCTATTCTTGCTGCAGTCATATGGGTGTGTGTGTGTGTGTGTGTGTGTGTGTGTGTGTGTGTGTGTGTGTGTGTGTGTGTGTGTGTGTGTGTGTGTGTGTCTGTGAGCTGTTGCTTGACATTACTGAGAGCATTTTACACCAGCATGTGGGACACTAATTATGGCCTCAACAGACTCTGCCGATGTCATCAGTTATATGATAGTTTTGGATATGCAGTAATCCCACCAGAGCATGGTCAGTGGGTTGGAGGCCAAGCAAATGTGGCCTCATCCTATATCAGACAGATTACAGTGGCATGGCTTTTAATCTATGCACATACATCATGGCATGGTTTGTAGCCTCATTGTTATGTTGATGAGAAAGGCCTCTGGTTTCTCAAGAGACACTATCTAAATCTAAGCTAACACACCCAGTAGAAGTAAGGCAGCCTGCAGGGCTGTTGTGATTTTCTCGTCCCAAACAGTAGTCACTTACAACTGCAATCTCTTAATAATCTACAGCATATAAAAAGGCAACCTTGTAGCAAGGAAAACTGATGTTGAGGAGCATTCTATATGTCTGTAACAGTGAGAGGAAGCATTTTCTTTAGGATATCTGTAGAGAGGACAATTGAATCTCAGAAGGAATGGTTCCATTTTGTTACCTGCATACTGTATATGCTGGAATGTATTTAATAATAATGTGAAGCACAGGCTTTTACACTGTTATCTGTATGCATTACTTAGAAGTGTACTGATGGCATAACTATGTTTGTCAAGCCATTTCAGAGGTAGACATGATTGGCAAGACTGTGATGTTGTTGCCCTTACCTCTTGCTTAACTTATTTCAGGGCCATCAGGCCTCCAGGAAAGCTTGCTTTCTGCAGTTGGTAAGCCAAATATTTTTATGTCAATACTGCTGAACAATTTAAACAAATATTATAGTGTATGATTTTGATCTCAGGCATGTTGTATGCATTGCTGGACTGTCTATAATAGCAGCAGCAGTGTTAATTTGTTAGCATATATTGCACTATAGTACTGATGGTATTAATGTATTCCTGTGTTTCATGTTTTTTATCAAAGGTGATTCTGACAGTGGAACTGAGGGCCCTGTGCCACCTGATGCCAGTGAATCAGCAAACACTGATGATGATGTTGGCCAACCTGAGGCACAGTCAGTGGGTGCAGAGGTTGAATCTGACACAGTGGTTGATATGGATGCATTTACTTTGGCCACACCCAGTAGGCCTTTGCCTACACAGTCAACTGAGCCTACAGATATTGGGCAGGTGGAGGGCAAAGACATTGATCAGGGAAGTATGGCTGCTGTGGCTTCAGTGCCTGTTGAGTCTGGCTGTAGCCAAAGTGTGGGTGAGGTGTCATGCAGTGGATTGATAGGGGTGCTCAGAGGGGGCCTGCTGTCCCTTCTCCATCTGGTGCAGGTGTCACTTCCTGTGCCATTAACATATGTTTAGGGCCACCGTGGCGGCACAGGCATGTTCCCATGGATGCTCCAGACAAATGTTCAGTGTTGTGGATGTGGCACATTCTAACATGCATGACTACCTCCACTGTGTTGCCGATTCACTGTATCTGATGAATGACACTTTAGATCGAGGGGTGTCTATGATGGACCAAGGGGTGTCTGTCATAGAACAAGCAGTGTCTCTGCTGGAACATCTGCTTGGAGGGGAATGACATCCTTGTGAGCATAGGTCAGCCACATCATTTTCTGTCAGCCAGTGTGGCAGTACCTGATCATGTTCCCATAGTGGCAGTACTTCCACTGGTCCATCAGTGAGCGTGCTATCCACACACAGGTGTGGCAGACCATGGGGGTGATGGTCCTGTGTGTTCCCATTTCGGGAGATCATCCAACAGACAGCAGTCACATTCAGGTAGCAGCACTGCATCTGAGTGTGGTCCTGGATGTTAACATGCCAGTGCAACTCCTGGCAGAGCCAGTTCTAGTGGTTGGGGATGACAACGATGAACTTCCACCTCTACAATGCATGGCCCACACATGTCCAACACACCAAGACATAATGCTAGCACTCAGCTTGGCTGTGTTCATGCACATACTCACACACCAGTTTTACCTGGAGGACCCCTACAGACACACACACAATTGTTACTCATTTTGTCTCACTGTCCATATGTTGTTTTGTCCAAGTGTCTGCCTTCATCACTGTCTTACTCATACACACTCACTGGCCTTTTGTGTCAGCCTAGGCTTCCTGCCCCTCACACAACACCCTGTGCACTTGTCATATCCCTGTGTTCTACCTTTCTGATTCAGGGATACAAAATATGTGTCTGATGCTCAGGGTGCATAGCTAACTTACTACTTAGGATATCTGCATCTGTGTTGTTTAAATGGTCATTGAACATTAAACTTATATTGGGCATGTAAAGTTCAACAGTTGATAGCATCAAAATGTCACAACTTTATAGTGAATGTTCTTGTGAGGGTTGTGAAGTAAGAAATTGCAATGTGTATAATTACTTTCTAACATGTCTCTTACAGGATTTTCCAGTCCAGTCTTATGACGCACATCACAGGTCATGCCATGATAGTCAGATCTTAGGACTGTATAACAGCATGGCATTTTCTTTTCCCTTTTTCTTCAATTAAATTTTTTTTTGCCATTGTTTGCATGATTCACTGCATAGTGCAAACACTAGAACCAGAGAACCTGGACCACCCAAAAAGCAGACAATCAAAATACAACATTTACTGTGTTCAATATTCCTGTCAGTGTATTCTTGCTATGTGGACTGGCATGGCCTTCAGTTTTACCTAAACACATACACAAAAACCTGTACATCCAATAACCCTGAAATTGCATTGCTTCCAATGTTGTGCTCTGATTACCATAACCCACTGCCGAGCACCATGTTTGCATGATGATAAGCATCGCGCAACATTTTCAAACAGTGTGCACAATCCCAGTAAGCACAATAACAGCAATTGGTGGAAAACCATCATTCTACATTGGTCTTGATCTGCGGTAGACATCACAGGCATTCATGGACAGGGAGTGAGATTCCATGCTCAAAGATGTAGTGTCCAGGAGTCCAAAGTGTTTGTTGGCCTCATAGTGAAGGAACATGGTCCCAGGCTATTGCAGAGGGACTATTCTGGCTCAGAGTACAAGTCAGAGGCATGGGATAGTCTTGCCTGGGCTGTGACCTTCGCACTGGTGAACAATATAGACACCACTACAATGACCTCCGGAGGAGGAAGAGGGATACCCTTGAATGTTGGATTGAAGAATGTAGGACTGGGGAACACCTTACAGATGTGTAAGTATTAATTATATTGCTATATATATGAAATATATTATCAGAGATAATAATAAACTCATATCAGCTCTGTTCCTTGGCCTATCCCAAGCATTTGATACCATTTTCCATCCCATCCTCCTAAACAAAATTTCCAACCTATGGCTCTTTACCTCCACTACCTCCTGGTTTAACAGCTTCTTCTCAAACAGATATCAGTCCATCAGATGGCAAACCTCCTTCTCCCTTTTCCATCTTGTTAAGACTGGGGTTCCCCAGGGTTCTATCCTGCGCCCCCTACTTTTTAATATATTTACAAATAACTTCCATGTCTCCTGCCCCCACTCTACCTTAATACAGTATGCAGATGATTCCACAATTATTAACACCTTGGACAATATACAAAATCATACTGTCACTCAACAATCTCTGCACCTAGTAGAACAATGGCTAACTGAAAACAACCTGCTTCTCAACCCCAAAAAGACCAAGCTTCTCATTTTATTTCCAAAAAACCTCAATCCAGCTAAAGACAACTTCACCATCTCATCCTTAGTTAATACAATTATCACCACTAACTCAAACACCAAATTGCTTGGCATTACTATAGATGACCAATTAAATTTGACCTACATATCTTAAACTGTATCAAAAAGTCCAATCAAAAACTAGGTCTTCTATACTTCAACAGCAAATATATACCTAACAAATCTAGACCTATACTGGCTCAATCATTTATTCTACCATCCCTGTTGTATGCTGCTCTCATACTTACTAACTTCCAAAATAATCTCTTAACCAAACTAGAAACTACCTATAACAAGATAGCCAGATTCACAGCCAGTAATCCTATCACTGTATATCCCTGAAAAGCTTAAGATGGCCTGAGTTTTCCCACATGCTTCAAATATCAAAACTACAAATTGCACACAGCATGCCAAATAGTCCCAACTCTTGCCCTGCCATTACATCCATAATTACACCCTACACACCCAATCATGACCTCAGAAGCACACAACAAAACCTTCTGCAGGTGACCAAGTCAAACAAAAATATTGGAAAAATACAGTCATTCAATTGCATACTCATGGAACAAACTTCCATTGTCCCTTCGCTCCACTACCAAAAGTGGCAAATTCAAAAAGCAATTAAAAATTCATTTTCAACATGCATGGATATGTACTTGTCAGGAAATTACCTAATGAATTTTTCTTCTCTCAATTAACATATCTGCCTGGTATCTACCTAAACTGTTTACATATATTACTCTCTCTCTGCAGTTAGTACTTTGTCTATTAAATGCATCTTTGTTGTACCATAATGTTACTCTGATTTTTTTTTATTTTAGGCATTGCTACATTCCTTGTAAATAACTTAATGCTAACCAAATTTCTCAAACATATTGTTACTGCATTCTCAAAATACTATACTTTTGCCTTGTATATATTCATATTGTATATTTCTCTCTGTTTTTGTACTAAGTATCTTACAACTTGAATTGTTAGTTTTTCCTTATTTTTTAATTACTTTCCTGGAGCTTTTCTTCTTGGGTCTCTCCTGAAAAAGGACTCTCTGGGCCCAGTCAGACTAACCCCATTAACAAATGCAAAAATAAATAAAAAATAAATAATTACAGAGACTACTTGTAGGGGTTAAATGCTGAATATAGTCTGGACTGGTATTCATAATGGTATTCTGTTCTGTTCTGTTTTTTTTCCACAGCTGTCACAGAGAGAGAAATGAATGTGAGAATCCATGTCACTAGACTGGCCCAGATGAGAGAAGCATGTGGTATGTATGCAGCAGAACAGTACTGTTACTGTAGCATTAAAAGGTTAAGATAGTTTTTTGGGGTATCTTATACAGTTGTATCAAAGTGAGCATGCATATCTCAACTGTAAAATCAAGTATGCATGCATTACTGTGTAGCACAAAGCAACAGTTCAATATTCTAATATCAAATGAGCAGGTATATCTCAATTGTAAAAGCAAACTATACATGCATTAGTCTGTAGGCCAAACCAACAGTACAGTATTAGGCAGTAGTTAGAGGTCATGGGTTCATATATCACTGGAACCCCTCTCTTATCACTTAAATTACTGGTATTTCCTCTCCTTCTCTCTACCATACTAACTCCCTCTACTGTCACTTTTAGCTTGATCTTTCCCTACTTTTGCCCATCTGTCTCCTCCTATTCCTACTCTGAAGCTAATTCTTCTCACTGCTAAAAACTCTACCTATACATTTTCACTTACATGTTAACTGAATGTATTCTATTTCATGCCATGTTTCCAAACTATTCTTTACTGTTGTTATTCCTTTTACTGCAATCTACTTCTACTGCTCAGTATACTTTGTATTGTGTGCAACACTTCAGTGTATGTAAGTAGTGTGGAGCTTTTCTCCCCTGTATTGTGCATAACATTTCTGTGTATGTAATTATGGGAGCATTTCTCCTCCTGTGTTGTGTGAAACACTGCAGAAGAGGCCACAGTGGTGCAGCGGTTAGCGTTGTCGCCTCCCAGCAAGAGGTTCTCCAGTTTGATTCTCGGCTGGAGTGCCTTCTGTGCAGAGTCTGCATGTCCTCCCCGCAGTTGAATGAATTTAAAGACATGCAGGTAGGTGAGTGCATCTGTGGGTGTGCCTTCCTTGAAGGCTGGGTGCCTGGCTGGCAACTAACACTGTAAAAGATTCATTGACAATCATTAGTGGACCAGAGTTCCGCTGTGGGAACCCCTAACTGGGAAAAGATGAAAGGTATGAAGATTGTGTGAAACACTGGTGTTATATGTAATTAATGTGGAGCTTTTCTCACTGGGCCTCCACAGAAAATGGGTTCATTCTCGGCCCAGTGGACATTCCCAGTAAACAAATGCAATAAATAAATAAATGCAATAAATATACCACACTTCCCAGCTATACAATACTGTTAATTTGTCATCAATATTTTAAGGTAAATTTAAACCTCTATATCAGTGGCACAAATGGCCTGCTGTAAACTGTAATCTGTATAACTGGAACATGCATATGTGCAATATATGCATTCATCAAGGATTGCTGGCTGCAATCTGTGGTATAGTGTGCATCTGTTATGAGATGAGTAGTCTTAAAAGTAAAAATGTTATTTGTTAGAAGTCAGTAGTCTTAGAAGTAAAGTTAACAGTATATAGTCAAATAATTGTATCAAAGTATTGTATGCCACATATGAAGTTACTAATGTTATCCTTTATTTTCTCTCATCCCAAGCCCTATCTTTTCTTTTTTTTCCTACAGCACAGCAAGTTCAGCCCGGCCCACAGGATCCTCCAGCCCCCACTCCACTGCCTACATCACCAAGGCCCAGCACGTCTGGGATGCAACCTGGCAGCACCCTCTCTACTGCCCCTGCACTACCTGGCCCCACAAGTCATTATGACTAACAGGATAGGAGAGTAGTTCCCACCAGGAGCAGTGGTGGAGGTGGTGATTTTATCACCCTTGACGAACTGCCAGGGTTGATGCATAAGATTGTGTGCTGCACTATTGGTGAACACCTACACTGGATGGAGACACTCCTCTCTATCATTCTACTTAATAACACAAGAAGGAGATGCAGACTTCAGACACTGCAGTCATCAGTGCAGTGTGGTGACAGTGATGACAGTTCAGTGGGTGAAGACCCAGTTTTCACTCTCACCCAGCTTGACAACCATGGGTTCTTGATTTTTCCACCCTTACCCCAACCATGGTGTTCACCAACATCTTATGTCCTTCGCCACCCCTGTTTCTTGTCTCATATGTCCTGTCTGTCTTTGATTGCTTCCAGCCCTAAGCAACCTACCTGACCTAGGCATGCCTACGTCCCTTCCCCAATGTTATTTTTCCCCCTACTTGATCCCAATTTCAGACTACAGCATTCAGTGTAGCAGGTACACTCCATGTAGGCTCTGCTATTTTCTGACTGTTAGTAGGGAACTGACAGCCCTCTTAGATAGCATAGCTTGTACTGGTGTTAAGACGTATTTTTCACAAATCACCTATAGAAAGGATAGTCAGGTTACTATGAATGAAAAGATTTTTTGGGTAAATACCAACATGGAAAAAATGTCCTGTTTTAAAAAATGAAAATGTGTAGAGCATCCAAACCTAGTTTTGGGCACACATTTGTTCAGACAGGATGGCGTGCATTTGTCAGGCTCAGGGAAGAGAATTTTTGCAGCAGATATTTTGCAATATTTGACAAGCACTTTGCAGGATTTTTGCCATGTCAAAAATGTAAGAGTTCACAGATAGCAACATTTGATGCATCTCTGATAGTTGTTAATGCTAGGAGCATTAATAATAAAGTTTTTTTTATTGGAAAATTTGCTATGTTCTCACAAGACTAATGTTGTTATTGCTTGTGAAACATGGCTAAAGAACGATGACTAGAAACCATTTCTGTCTGGGTATAAATATTTTTACTGCAATAGACATTCTAACAAAAAATCCAGTGTAGGTGTTATGATAGGGATTAAAGATAACTATGAGACCTGTGATTATTACATGTTCAGTGATAACACCAATACTATAGACTGTGTAACTGTGACAATAAAGACAACCCTAGAATATATAACACTTGTTGGAGTGTATAGACCACCAAATTTAGTGCAGATGATGTAGAGAAATTCATAGAGTTCTTGCATGAAACACTGGAGGGAAGAATAATATTAACTGGGGATTTGAATTTACCAGAAGCAGACTAGAATAATATTCATTCAACAACATTACTAAGGAAATTATTCACAATGTATATTCAGGAACAACAATTGCTTCAGATTTGTAAAAAAACTATCAGGGGACGGACACACTAGACGTTGCTTGTGTTGCTAAAGAAACTACTGTTACTTCAAGTCAAGTTTTACCACCATTGATGTGCAGTGATCATGGGGTTATAAAGGTTAATTTGTTGCTAGATAATTCTAACAAACTGAAATCTAAACCAATGCACAGAAGGTTAACTACAGATTATAGGGAACCAAAACAGTCACTATGTAAAGCTAAGTGGAGTGAGGTGTTCAGTGGAAAAACTGCAGATGGAATGTGAAAAGTTTTGAAAGACAAACTGTTTGAGAGCAAAAAAATCAAAAAAATGTTTAACATCAGGATCTATAAGAACAAGATAACTGATTAAGGTGAGAGACAAAAAATATAAGAAATGGAAGAGAGGATGACCTACAACTTTGAAAACTGAAATAAACAAGCTGGACAAACAGATTAAGTATAGTGTGAGACAAAATCAGAAAAACTTGAAGACAATTTATATAAAGATATTGAGTATAATAGGAAACCTTTTTAATGATGCATAAGATGTAGAAGGAGTAAAGAGACACAAATTGATAAACTGTGTGCATATTCTGAAATGTAATCTCAGACACAATAGATTATAGATATAGTTACGAAATATTATGCAAAACAGTTTGACTCCACAAAAAAGGCGATAAGTTGTCCAAGTGACATCCAGGTAAACACAGATACTGGAATTGCAATTGCAAACTGGATCCAAACAAAGCACAGTGAGGAGACAAAATTAGTAACAAAGACCTGAGAACACTTCAACAAGAACTTATGGTACCATTATATTTATTATTCACTAGGTCATATAAATATGGGGAGATTCCTCAAGACTGGAGACATGCGATTATTAAACCTGTCTCTAAGGGAAAGGGAATTAGGACAAACCCAAAGTCATATAGACCCTTAAGTCTGCTTTAATGTTGTGGAAAAATAATGGAGAAGATAATATTGGATAAGTTATTGTCAGAACTGGATAGGTTGGGACTTGAAACCATATATCAGCATGCATATGTTGAAAAATATATCTATTACCACCTGCAACATGATGTTCTAAAACAATATAATAAGAGCTATGAATGAAAAATGTGCTGTGATGTAATTTATATAGATTTAACTTCAGCATTTGACAGTCATACACAAAACAGTGATCAATAAATTAGTACAACTAGGTATTGATCTACTTTTGATAAGATAGATAGCTGCATGGCTTACAAATAGGACATGGCAAGTATCATACAGCAATTGGACAGGTGAAATCCTTGGTTACAGTCAGGGTCCCACAAGGCTTTGTCCTAGGCCCTTACTTGTTTAGATTGTATCTTTCAGACCTAACTTTTTCATCTGAGGTGTTCTACGGTCTATATGCAGATGACCTGAAATTGGGTAAACTGATCACATGTGTTATAGATAAGGCATGTCTGCAATATTACTTGACTAATTTGACCATTTGGGCACAAGAGAATAATATGCTGATACATACATCAAAAACTAAACATGAGATTTGGGAGACATAAATTGAAAGGTGAATATTTAATACAACACACAGTGATTGAAACTGTAGACTCATTTAAGGACCTGGGAATATGGGTAGATTCAGCTATGAATTTTTCTAATTATATAAACCAATTGGTTAATGATAGTTATAAAACTATAGGTTGTATAAAAAGTTGTATAAGGTCTATGATGAGGTCATTGTTTGTTAGTTATATTAGACCCAAACTTGAGTATGGAATAACAATATGGAAACCCTATAAGAAAACAAGCATGAGTAAACTGGAAAGAGTACAGTTGAAATATACCAAGAGCATCCATGGATGTCAAAATTTAAGTTATTATGAAAAACTAAAATATCTGAACTTGTACAGAGTCTCGTACATATATCTAAGAGGAGATCATATTCAGGTATATAGGGCATTTAAAGACAACTACCTCTAGGAATGTTTGAGGATATCAAAAAGTACTAGAGAATCATCAGACAACCTATGTAGAAGATTCTATAGGAATAAAAAGTGTACTAACTGGTTCTCTGACAGAATAGCTGACGCATGCAAGTACTAGTTTAGACATTTTTAATAACAGCCTGGACACTTATTATGGGAATGAGTGTTTTGGTATATTGGCAAACTAGAAGGGCATTAATGCCTGTGCTTGAAATATTTGTATGCTGTATGTATGTATGTACATGGAATTTATTGAATCCTGGAGTCTGTTTCCTAACGTATCTCTGCATTGCTCATGTGCTTTCCGGCAAAGTAACAGCAAGTGTGATCATAAAATTCCTGAAAGGCTACTTTTCTCTGAGGATAAAAAGCACAGGTGAAACTAATGAATGACTTACTGAGAGCTGTTGTGAATACAACTGCAATTTGAGATGGAGTTTGACTAATACCATTGAAACTTCCTATAAGCACCACTCCCCACCTCCAACAGCCAAAGCTCGGACATGCTCTGAAAGCCAGACTGAAAATGTAAACAATTAAACAAAGACCAGAAGCAGAGCAAAAAATCTTTGGGTCTTCCCTTTAACACAACCAGTAATATTCCCAGTGCCACATTATTATTTGTTCCTCTCTTTTTATTTTAATTTCCATTTCTGTTAGAATCAATTCTGTTGCACTACTTCCCCTATCTTACACTTCCCTTTGAATGTTCACCATTTCCAGCACCTCTACTACTGCTGAGGTTTTCTTTTGTCTTTTTTCCCCAATATCTGCATAGCTCTGGCTCTAATTACTTCTTTTAATTCATCTAACTAGACTTCTTCAGGCTCTTCTGCTCCTTTCTGCTATCTTCCTGACTGTTCATAATGGCATCCTAAACATCATTTCTAGATTTTCTATTTCTGTTTGCACCCATCACTTACAGTTAATTATCTCCATCCTGTCCCCACCCCATGGTGGTCCATCTCCTCCTCCATTATGAGCAGTATCAGCTCATTTCTATGAAAGTTGTATTTCCTGTATCTCAACCTCTCTGGTCCTTTGTAGTAAACTATATTTGTCTTAGAAATCTGTCAGGTTTGCTTCCCTTAATTAATCTATTCCTTGTAAATGTGCATTATTTTTTATCTCCACTTATTTTTCTCCATGTATCTAACCAGACCCTTCTCTCCATAGTATAATTTAGGTCCTTCTGCATACTGCCATTGCATGCTAATTGGTTATCTGACAGAGTAGATGATGCTTGGAACAGACTACTAAATTACATTAAAGCAAGTACTAGTTTAGATATTTTTAAGAACAGCCTGGACACTTATTAAGGGAACAAGTGTTTTTGGTATATTGGCAAGTTAGAAGTGCATTAATGCCCATGCCTGACATATGTGTATGTATGTATGTATGTATGTATGTATGCATGTATGTATGTATGCATGTATGTATGTACCTTCACCCATATAATTTATCCCTATGTGTCTGTGTTGTGCCATTAAAATCTCTTCCTTTTACCCAGTTTGTTCCCATCTACAAAACAGGTTGTGTAGAACTAGTCATCATCCCTATTTAGGGTATATATCTTCCTATTGTCCACAGATTCTTATTTAGCTTCATCAGTAAGGATACTGAGTAGGTGTTATTTGTATTCTTGTCTAATGTATTATAACCATTTGAACCCATGTCAGTCAAGCTATAGATACAGGAACATCATGGAAATGACACTCATCCATCTGTCCATCCATCCATCCATCCATCCATCCATCCATCCATCCATCCATCCATCTACAATCTCTTTTTCCCAATTTTTGCACATAGGGTTGAGGTGTCACTTCAACAAGGACAGTCATCTAGAGACTGTTTACATCACTGGGTGGCTAGCCAGCACTCATAAGAGTTTTGAATGATGTCCTGATCCAGTGAGATAAATGGAAATATTTTTTCCTGATACTGCTCAATCTTTCTACATCTTTTGACATGGTATACCATAGGAATCTGATTAAATGCTTGACCTAGTAGTGTGGTATCATTGGCATGGTTTTGAACAGGTTTAGATCTTATCCTTTTGGTCACACACAGCATGTTGTTTCATGTACACACATTTTGAGTATGGTATACTGTACGATTTGATTTTGGCTCTTTTCTTATTCATCATGTATGTGTTGTCCTTTAGGGAGATCATTACAAGAACGGTATTTCATACCATACATATGCTGATGATACTCAGCTTTACATCCCTTTTCTTCAGCTAAGTGACATACTATACCATTTTATAAGACTCTTTCTAATCTTTTTTTCATTGGACATACTCAAACTGACTGACACTCAACCCAATCAAGACCAACATATTACTAATGCATTTTAGCAGCTGTCCATCAATCATTGCTTTTGGTAATCCACAGAGACAATCAATTGGAATTAATTTCTCAGGTTGGTTATACAATGTCATTTTTCATGACAAGCTGACTTTTTTTGATAAGGTATCAGAATTTTTGTCACAGATCAAATATGTCTTGTCTAAGTTTGACCTTTTAACAATAATAAATGCACTGATGTTGCCCCACTTTGAGCTAACACACAGTGATTTGTCGCACCTACTCCAGATGCAGAAATTGGCAGCAAGACTGATTGCTGGTTTTGCAATATCTAATCGCATCATGTCATTTGCGTAGGATCTGTATTGGTTGATATATGTGGCTCACTGTGTCTTTAAAATATTTGTGGTCAGTTTCCCTTCCTTGCATGAATGGGGTCCAGCTTATCTTAATGAATGGCTAAGGCCATGTGAAGAAATTAGCATGTTTGGCTGAAATTTTTGTACATAATTTCAGATTAACTTGTGTACTATATGCCAGCCTGACTAGATATGATATTGTAAATAAGTTTTTATCTGTTGATTTATAATCTGTTTGTACAGAATGTTTTAAAGACTTGAACAGTGTTCTATTACATTTCTAACTGTGCATATTTGTGAAGAAGATTCTAAATGCAGATTGTCTCAGAATCAACTGATCTGCAGATGATATCATCAGAATGTTGACAGTTGCTACGTGTTACTGTCAGAGGCTAAAAGACAAGAAGGAACTTTAGTAAACAGCTGTTGGTTGATTTTCAAAATATGAAATGAAAATTAGAACTGGAACAGTTGTGACAGTTAAGCTAGTCTATAAAAGAGCCTGTTGAAGACAGTTGTTGTCAGTTGTATTAGTTGTCAGGTAACAGCAAGTTACAGTTGCCAGTTGCAGTTGTCAGTTGTTCATAGTGGTACTGTGCAGTGGATACCCAAAAGGACTCACCAAGAATTGTAAGTCTGCCTTTGCTCTGTTGTAATAATTTAGTTTAGATCAGGGACAGTGTTCTTTAGTCAGACAGAAAAATTATAACTAATCAGTTATCAGTTAGAGTTTTTCTGAATGTTGGATTTCCATCCTAAAGTATTGATTTTATTTTCCATGTGAGTTATGTTTGTTTATTGAATATTGCTGTTTTATATTTTTAATCATTTTGTTCACTATTAAATAGTTTTTATTAACTTACATTGTGGCTGATCAATCAGTGCTTTTCTTTAGTGATTTGAGAGTGTTTATACCTGCTTTGATAACTTCCTGGGCCACTCTGAAAGCCTGGTTGCTTTAGGTCATTTGCTACTATTTCTTTTAATACCTAATTTTCATAATTGGACACCCCTTTAAAAGGGCACATAGGCTCTCTGATTGGTGGTAGCATGTTACCGTATTATTTTGGGGAAGGGGCACAGCTGGAAATCAGTGTCAAGCTTTCCCAGAAGTGTTTGGATATGTGAGATTTAATTTATTTAAGTGTGAGTGTATCAGAGGTCTTAAATTAGGAAACATTGCTCAGAAGTGTGTAATAAGGAGTTATATTTGGGCAGAAGTATACAAGAGTGTTTTTCTGTTGTGCACTTGGGGGAAATTTTGAAATTTTACTCCTCTTTATGTGACAGCCTCATACCGGAGTCAGTAGTGAGGATTGAAGCTCCTTAGTTACTGATCCAGGATAGTAAGGGATGTCATATATTGGCAGACCAGTGGGGTACTGACCGGACATCAAAGCTCATATGTCCTAGTCTGTAGGCTGTGGTTGTCTAGTGTAGGGCTGAAAGTCATTTTAGAGGCATGTTTCAATGCTCTGGCAGACTGTCTTTTTTATAACTCACCTCTGTCCTCTGGCCCCCCACCTATATCTGTTAAAAATGTTGAGTTTTTGTTGTATTTTCATGTTTTAAAGGACTTTTAAATGAATATTAGTGGGGGACTTTGCCCCCCACACCCCCCAATAGGGGGTTGTGCCCCCCACACCCCCTATCTATATATATCAACTCCAGGGTCGCAGAACTTTGGGGAGGGGGCAAATCCCTAAGTGCCTTGAGTACTGGTTGTCGACAAAATGAGCCGTCGACCAAATGAGTTTCGACCATATGAACTGTCGACCATATGAATGCCGACCATATGAACTATCAACCATATGAAGTAGACCCATATATATATATATATATATATATATATATATATATATATATATATATATATATATATATATGGTTATATAGTTATCATACACACACACACACGCACACACACACACACACACACACACACACACACACGCACACACACACACACATACACACACACACACACACACACACACACACACACACACACACACACACACACACACACACACACAAGTTTAGGGGGTATGGGAGGCTTGAACTATATGCATGCCCTGCATTCTCTACTGTACCCTACAATTTCTTTGCACCTTACTTCTTGTGCTATAACTCAGCACATGTTCGAGCCCTATTTATTTACAGTATTTAAATGTTTATTACTTAAGTATTTTACATGTTAAAAGAAAACCAAACCATTTCCTAAATTAAATAAAAATGGCTAGTAACATGAAAAGCAAAGCACAGCAGAATGGTTGTAAAAAGGCTGTCAAAATTTAAAGCAACACCACTTTCTGAATTCAGATATATTCTTCTAAAAGGTGATATTTTAGGAACCTTCTCAATAAGTACAGAGCATGCGGTGTATGTGATGGGATGCATTCTTGGCTCAACACAGCATGTACGGGGTTATGGTCATCAAACAGTCATCATGGAATCCAGTCTATCTGGACAATTCTAACCTAATCATTAATCTTCCCATTATAGTTAAGATTGCAGAGAAGATATAATTTAAGCAGAAATATTCTTATATGTTATTACATGACCTGTTTGATTGACACAACCCTTATTTTTAGTTGTAAGAAATCTTCTGATGATTCAAGATTAGACATTATATTCCATCTTGGTGCTTTTTGATCTCACTGTTGCTTTTGATATGGTAATCATGGTTTTTAATCCATGGTGTCTTGCCTACTAGTCATCAGCCCAGCCACAAATGATACACCCAATCATTTCCACATATGGTGAAATTCAGTTAAGAGAAACTATTACCCTGGCAGCCTTCAGGGTTTTTCTGCATGTGACCCAAACTCCTCCCCTGCAGCTCATATGCACAGTCACAGACATGATGAACTATGATGCTTTCCTCTGAGTGCACCGATTTACACTCATACCTAATGAAGAGGCTGCACAACTGTGGCTTGGGACAGCCAAGCATAACTCTCTGGCCCATATAATGCATGGTGTGCATCACTTTCTCTACATCAGGTGTTAGCATGGCAATATGGCAATAAGACAACCTAGCTCACTTCCACTCTAGGATGAATGGCATTAAACACTCAGCCCCACCTTTTCTTGTCAGCTCTTTCAGTACCTCACTGGCTAGTTAATCTCAGGTCATGTTGGTCACAATCAGGGCATCACCATTACTCTGCACCATGATGCTGCCCCATTGACAGAGAATTTTGACCACAAAAAATAAGCAGCAGCATCATTTTCATACCTCTTTGAGAAGAATCTGTCAAAAGAATCAGACTGTTATAAAGATTGCAAGTCTGATGACACAGCATGACATAGAGTATGTTTTTTTGTCCAGTACACAGGGAACTGAGATGCAACATTGACTCAGGATGATAAGCCCAGCTCAGAGAGAATAACACTTGTCTTTCTTGTGACACAAAGACAATGAGGTAGATCAAATACTTCCTGAACAGATTTTTGTGCAACAAAATACTGAGTCGTGATACATCTAACAATCTTACTCTACAATGTGTGTAGCATATTGTAAATGCAAGTCACATACTGCAGTTTTGGAGAGGCAGCATATTCTGATATGGGGTTTAAGTAATAGACTGCTGCCAAGTGCAATGAAGTTAAACTGACCATACTCAACTCAAAAAAAGAATCCTGCCACATTGGATTGCTCTTTTTCCAGTGTAGCAATCTGGGGTTAGATAGTGGGTGCAGGGATTCGCCTTCTGTATTGGGCAGAGTGAGTATGGCACCCCCTCCACTTAAATATGCACAAACATATGCAAGAAAATAAATTTTTGAAATAATTTTTGCTGACTAATTGCAGTTAAATAATTTTATCTTCAAAAAACAGTAAGACTGACAACACAGTATGATTAATATACTCACAATCATGCTTTCTGCCATATGAGGTATCGGTAGAAAGACAATCCAATATTCAGAAGGAGAACACATTACTGAGGCCCATTCAGTGGAAAAAGTGGTACCAGAAGAAAAATGTTTATAGAAGTTTACATCAATTTATAGAAAGCTTTTCCTGTTTCTTATTCAACACCTTCTTAACTTTTTATGTTATCTGTAAAATGACAAAGGAACCGTATTGTTTCTACTGTCTTGTTTTTCACTTCCAATTTAGCTGTTCCATGCTGTCTTGAAAGTCGGTTCAGTCATTTCAAGCAAAGATGAGGTCAGCTCCATCTTCTAGCATGCCAAGCCCAACAATTACATTTTGCTTCACCTAAAATTTTATTAGTTAACTTGCATGTTTTTTTGTTTTTCTTTTTTTTAATTTAATTCTGTAGTTAACTTTTTTCCATCTTTGACTTATTCCACTACTGAATAGTTTCCCCTAGCTAGTTTTAGGTCAGGAATGGAACAAGTCTCCATAGATGTTAAATGTGCAGTCACATCAAAACAATGACTGGAATATTACCATTGAGATTTAGTAGGTTATCGTAATCCTGTGGTACAGTTTGCCTTTCTCAAGTGTTTGTCATTTACCCTCCATTTTTGCTAGACTGACACTGTCCAATTGTTAGTCCAATACTGTTCAGTTATTAAATTTATTTATTTTATTATTTTATTTATTTATTTAAATTTGTTGACCGGGAGTGTCCGACTGGACGTAGGTCCATTTTCAGCAGAGGCCCGGGGAGAAAAGCTCCACAGTTAAAATAAACAGACAGCATATACATTGGATTACATAGTGAATAACAATTTACATAGCAATTAGTTACAATATATTTACAGATGAAGAACATAGTACATCAGTAGACAACTAGAATCTATGGAACTAAATGTAGTTCCATAGTATACTCACCTTCTACATTCTGAATTCATGACATCCAGATGCAAATGAAGCAGAACTTAATTTCTTTAAAAGTTAGTTCTCCTCATTTTGTGTAAGCAGCGATTTATATAATATACTATCCTGTGCAAAGAAATACTTTATAGGTAGGGGAGTGGTATGTGATGTCCCTCCTCTCGGCCAGTAATCAAGGACCCTCAATCCTCACCATGCATACCAGTGGGGGAATGTTCACTTTGAGAGGAAATAAACAGTCAGTATTTTCAGATGCAGCTCTCTGCACCACCCACAATTTCCCTAAAGAGCACACAGGGAACACACTCCAGTCCTGGGGCTTGGCTCTCCCTCTTTTTCTCATAGGTTCATAGGTGTTTACTAGGCTAATGACCACAAGGGCCTTTATAAGCCTAGCCATGCATATCAAATCTCTGACAAGTTCTGCTGCCCTTGATAAGTGTAAGCATGGGCCTGGGAGATGAACCATTTACAGTTTACCTGTGTCCATTAGAGACATAGGTACCAAACCAAGGATGAATTTTCAGTTTCCCATCCAGTTGTCCAAGTTGCACTTGAATTGGGTTAGGGAGGAACTCTGCTTCATATGGAAGGACAGCCTGTTCCATAGACAGGGTTGTCTCTGGGATACATACCTATCTCTCCAGCAGGTCCTATTTATATCACAGGCAAGTTTTAAGACTTTAGAATGGGTAGTCTTTAGAACGGGTAATCTCTCTCTCTCTCTCCAGGCCCAAATAAGAGTCCACACTGACCACTAAGGAGCTCTGCGTCCCTCTTCCAGGTACCTGCCATACGCACTCTTTGAGATTTGATTTTCACACACACACACACACACACACACACACACACACACACACACACACACACACACACACACACACACACACACACACACACACACACACAGCTGGGAAAGGCTGGCACAGGTTACCTGCTCTACCACCTCTGCCCAGAGTATAACGTAGTTCTACTGCCACCAGCCAGCAGGATCTTACAAGGGTACCCAATTATACTGAGTAATATTAATGCTAATACAAATGGTGGTGTTTGACTAATGCAGAAAGACTTTCAGGAGTGGCCACAGTGTCACCAAATAAATATAATTACTCTCAAAGGTTAAAATATTCACTGAAAGACCAGTCACAATGAAATGTTTAAATATATTTATTAATAAATAATAAAAGAACATGAAAATACTGAATATCTAATTAGAATAAGATTTTCAGTCCCAGGAAATATTAAAATTAACACAGATGAAAAGATTAATACAGTTACAGAGAAAACAATACTTAACTAATCTCATCATATTTTCCTGACTGATCTAAAGAATTACTATTTCCTACTTACTTAATAGAGCAAGGCAAGGTGATGTGGGTGAGTATTCTTTCTTGTCAGGTTTTACAGACTGCCCTGAGTGAGACTTCTGTTTCATCTAGTAGCAAAGCATCATTTCAGTGCTGGATTACAGAATGACATCACATCTGGTCACCTGATTCTGTGGTTCCCACTCTACCCCCTTTACTAGAAAATGAGCCAATATTTTGCACATATGTGTCACAATACACATACATTGAGCTTTGCTAAGATTTGTATAGCATCTGGAAGCTATAAAACCATTTCAACACTTCCACCCTTTCAGAGTAGCAATTAGTTCACCACTAAGGACAATACAGCAGGATTTCTAGTTCTTGTTCTCAGAGACATTGCTTGTCTGCCTGCATTCAGACCTGTGAGATACAATCTTTATGGCTTAAACCAAGTAGATTATTTTTCAAAGTTAGCTGGACTGACA
The DNA here is from genome assembly GCF_019279795.1 of Protopterus annectens. Classification (NCBI taxonomy): domain Eukaryota; kingdom Metazoa; phylum Chordata; order Ceratodontiformes; family Protopteridae; genus Protopterus; species Protopterus annectens. Next base: position 1,783,664,932 of record NC_056741.1, on the reverse strand, counting down.
TTAACCTCTTCTGTTACAATATATTCATTTCAACAGTTACAGTACAGTCTGACACACAGGTGTATTTCTTTTCTGTCCAGCAAGACCCACTATTGGTACATTTTTTTAACACAAGCAACTTTAGAAATACATTTTCAACACAAGCACCTATGCAAATCAGTTTGATATACAAATGACATATAATTCTTTACAAAACTCCAGCAAGCTATGCTGGCTTATATTACACATCCACTGGCCTACTCCTTCTGGCATAGCTGGTAGTACCTCACATCATCACATCTCTCCCCCTTTGAAGACTCAAGATAGTTTGTCAAGTGACCCTGGAGAAACTTTGCTTGAAAGAAATAAGCCTGTCTCGGAATACATTAACCCATACCCTCTCTAGAGAGCCCATCTGCATTGGCATTGCTGACCTCACTACGGTGCTGCGCTGTCATGTCATATCATATGCATGTAACCCTAGGCTCCACCTTAATAACTTGGCATTTTGCTGGTTGGCTCAATGTAGCCATGTTAAGGGATTGCAGTCTGTAACCACAGTGAATTTCCTTCCATGCAGATACAGCTAAAGTTTCTGCAGTGCTCATATTATGGCTAGACATTCTTTTTCTACAGCTGCATAACATTCCTCCTTGGGATGGAGTCTACAGCTGAGATATACAACTTGCTGTTCATCTCCCTCTGAGGAAACCTGGCTGAGTACAGCCCCAATCAATGGTTTGAAGCATCCACCTGCATAACAAATTATTTGATGAAATTTGGAATGGCTAACACAAGGGGTCCTCCCAAAGCCCCTTTAAACATTTGGAATGCCTGCACACAGACTAGGGTCCACACTACCTTATCTGTCCTGTTTTTCCTTGTCAGGTCTATGAGAGGAGCAGCTATTGTACTATAACTGGGAGAAAAATTTCTATAGTATCCCTCTGTACTCAAGAATGATATCACCTGATTTTTGATAACAGGAGCAGACCATGCCAATGCAATCTGCCCAAGACCTCCATGACATGCTGAAGTTGCTCTTGCCAGCAATGGCTGTAGATAGCAATATTATCCAGGCAAGCAAGGGCATAATCTCCTGCTGTTGCTAGGATATGATCTATCAACCTCCAGAATGTTGCTGGGACATTTTTCATCCAAAAGGGCATCTTCATGAACTTGTATAATCCAAAAGGAGTCACAAAGGCTGACCTCTCTCTAGCTGCGGGAGATAAGGGCCCCTGCCAGTAGTCCTTGATCAGATCAGTAGTGGTCAGATACTTAATCCACCTAGCTGCTCTAAGGCTTCATCTCTCCTAGGCATTGGGTAAGCATCTGACTTTGTATGACTATTTGTTTTTCTGTAGTCCACACAGAACCTGGTGCTGCCATCTTTCTTTTGTACCAGCAACACTGGGGAGGACCAGGGACTGCTGGACTACTGGATTACCTTCAGTTCCAACAGTTCTTGTATCTCCTCCCTCAGATTCTGTCTGACTCACTCAGGGACCCTATAAGAGGCCTGCTTGATAGGCCTTTGGGGTTGTGTATCCACATGGTGCTGCACCAGGTGGGTGCGCCCAGGTTTCCCAGTGAACATGCCCCCAAACTCCTGTAGCACTGCTTGGATTTCTTGAACCTGGGTAGGGGATATCCACTGGGACATTGCTACACTTTCCACTGTGGTGTCAGTCCAAGCCTCACTGTGGAAATCAGTCAGCAGATCCCCCTTATATTCCTCCTGCCATCCACTTCAAATAGTCAGCACCAGGACCTCCCTATCATGGTAAGACTTTGCCTTGTTAATATGGTACAGTTTGTGCCCCTGCCTAGTAGGTTTACTATGTAATTAACATCACTGCCCTTCTTTACCACTTTGAAGGGTCCCTCCCAAGCTGCCTGCAGCTTACTGTATCTGACAGAAATGAACACCATAACATGCTGTCCTACAACATGCTCTTGGGCTTAAGCAGTCCTGTCATGCCAGACCTTTTTCTGCTGTTGGGCTCCTGCCAGGTTCTTCTGGGCCAAGCCTATGAGCACCCTAAGCCTTGTCCTGAGGTTTAGGACATATGCCACAACAGATGCCTTGTGAGATTCCCACTCACTCTTCTACTCATCATGAATCAAGTCCTAGGGCCTCTGTCACCCTATGCCCATACAGTAATTCAAAGGGTGAAAAACTTGTGGATTCCTGGGATACCTCTTGGTATGCAAACAGCAGATGGGGCAAATAATTGTCCCACTCTCTCTCTTAAACTGTTCTGCAAATGCCCTTAGCATGGTCTTTAGTGTAGAGTTAACCTCTCCACAATACCATTAGTCTGGGAGTGGTGGGGAGGTCTTTAGGTGCTTCACCCCACAGCACTCTCACAAACAGGCTAGCAGGTCTGACATGAAATTGGCACCTCTGACAGTCAGTATTTCTCTCGGGAATCATACCCTGCTAAAAATACCTAACAAGACATTTTCCACCTTCTCTGCCTCAATGGAGGACAGAGCCACTGCCTCAGGATATCTAGTAGCATAATCTACTGCCACTAGGATATATTTCTTCCCTGGGAAATTTGGGATATTCAGAGGCTCCACAATATCCATAGCTACCCTCTGAAATGGTTCCTCAATCACAAGCAGAGGTATCAAAGCAGCTTTGACCTTGTCTCCTGCCTTGCCTATTTTTTGGCACTGCTCACAAGTCCTGCAGTACCTTGTTACATCCCTTGCAATCCCAGGTCAATATAAGTTCTGTATAATGCATCTCTTTGTATGCTTTATGCCCATATGACCTGCAAAAAAATGTCATGGGCTATAGCTAGAAGTGCCAGACGGTAGGCTCTAGACATTACCAACTGCTGTATTACTTCAACCTCTAGCCCTCCCTCAGGGGGTCCATTTTCTATACAGTAACCCTTTGTTCCAGTATACAGACTCCCCTTTTCCTTGAGAATCAGGTGCTTCCCTAGCTAACTCCCTCAAGGCCAGTAATGTATGGTCCAATAGCTGAGCCTGTCTCAACTCTATCTTTTGACCCTTTCCAGGCCCCTTCCACAGGAAGTCTGGTATCTTCTGGCAGTGGTGCCTCACTGTCGGCCTGGGTATTACCACTCACCTCTGCCCTTGCAGTCACCCTGTCCAAGGGAACATCAGTACCTACCAGCAGCTGTGGCACACCTTTAGGCTCACTGCTACCTGGTAGCTCCCTCCCTGAAATAGCCACATCACCAGTCCCGGCTTCAAGTGTGGGATCTGTCTGGGTCTCCCCCAGGCTACCAGACCCACATGCCTGTCTCCAAGCCTGACTGCCTGCAACTGCATGCACACAAGATACTGTATTATCAAAATCATTCTCTATTAAGACATCTGCAGGGATATCCTCAAGCACTCCTACTTGCTTGCTTCCTTTTCCACCCTCCCAGTCAAGGTGAGCCCTGGCCAAAGGTGTTTGGAATGGGATCCCTCCTAAAGGTCTGACTGAGTGGACTGCCCAACCAAGTACTGCTCCTCTTTAACCACTGCAGGCTTCACAATGGTTATGTCAGAGGCTGTGTCTCTTTTAGTGGTGGTCTGTCTTCTAGCCACTAAGACAGGATACAAACTCTGGTGATAGTTTGGTACCCCTATTGTCTCCAGACAACTTGCCACTGGCATTTTCTGTTATTCCCACTTGCTGGCTCCCCCACCTTTTGTCCCCCACCTTGCTTCCACGGACATCTGTATGCTACATGACCCCACTGGTTACATTTAAAACATCTAAACCTTGATCCTGGTCATGTATTTGAACGAGTGGCTTCACCTGTTAATGGTGGACTCTGCTGGGGTAGTTTAGGCTGTCCACCATGGGTTCCCTTATATCCATGTGCAGCACTGGGTACCCTCTTCTTGTGCAGTAATCCCCTGCTTTCTAAGTAGAGATCCCCCTTTCTCCCTAGCTCATCTGCAGAGTTATACTCCCGGTCTGCCAACCAAATTCTCATGTCCTCAGGCAGATTCACTTCAGAAGCTTAAAATACTGAAATCTTGAATTTCAGTATCTCGAGCCCAAGAAGTCGAATCCACAAAACAACGAAAACTAAAAACCGTGAAATTCAAAACCTCGAATACCAGAGGTTTTGAATTTTGCGGTTTTACTACACAAACACACACACCCACGCACACGCACACGCACACGCACACACACACACACACACACACACACACACACACACACACACACACACATACACACACACACCATCTATCACACAAACACACACAATCACTATACTACATGTAAGCAGGGGGGCAAGCCCCCCTGCACCTCCCATGTGGGGGGCTGCACCCCCCACACACAGCCTACTTAAATATTCTCACTCCAAGGTCGCACTATATACAAACACACAAAACACCACCACACAAGCTACTTTCTCTCTGCACACACACATCACAGCAACAAAACACACTGACACACACCACAGCCCCTACCCAAACCCCTTAACACACACACTTACCTGAATACATGACCATAGTGGAACTTTAGAAGCGAGAAATTCAAAACCTCTGGTATTTGAGGTTTTGAATTTCATGCTTCTAAACTTTCGCTATTATTTGGATTCGGCTTCTTTGCTCGAAATACTGAAATTCGAGATTTCAGTATTTCGAGCTTCTGAATGGAACCCCCTCAGGCACAGTGCTAAAGGCTTGTTCCCTCACCAAAAGGTCTGCCAGCCTATCAAAAGTGGTGACCTGACACCCACTCACCCACCTATGAAAATAAGTCCTTAACTCAGCAATATAATCCCATACACTTTCATCTGCCTTGAGTCTATGCTCACAAATTTTTTTTTCTGTAAGCTTCAGATGTTAACTTAAAACATTCCAATAAACATTGTTTAACTTTATCATAGTTTAAACAATCAGTATCAGACAGTTTAGAAACAGCAGTTACAGCTTTACCGTGGAGTAAGGAGGTCAGGAACCAAACCTAGCGGCCTTGGTCAACATCATACTGTTTACATACTCTTTCAGATATATGAATAGAACTATCAAAATTATCACCCTCTGTAAACTGTGGTAGAAATTTACAGACCTTTATTGCTTCAGGGATTCCATTATTCCCTTCCCCATTACCTCCATGACCCTGACAAAGAGTCAGCATCTCCCTCAAATGTTGGTGCTGTTTCTCATTTTCATCAGCCTCTAAATGCCATCGTCTCTCTGCTGATTATAATCCCATATGTTTGCCTGCCACAGTCTCTCCACTGATTCTAATCCCAAAACTTTGGCCCCAAGTTCCAGTCTGTTTAACTCCAGATGTTGTTTTTAAATCCTCTGAGGAAAAGATGAACTGTCCTGTTTCTGAGGGCTGCACATTCCCATCACCAGACAGGTTATCTACCTGGTTGCTGGTTCATGCTGCTGCTGCAGTTAAGGCTGAAATAATATCCTCTTTAGTCAGGTAGGCATGAACCAGTCCTTTGGCTTCACACACCTTGGCCAAATGATTCTTTGTCAGCTTGTCATAATCATCTGCTGACATCTTTGCCTGCTTTCCCTGACTAAACTAATAAAAAAAATAAATAAAACTTGTGAAAATGAAACTCTGTATGTTTACCTTGTGGCTGCTGTGAGTGCACACTCCTTCAGTGACAACTGCCCATAAGCTACAGAAGTTCAATTAATATCCATACCACTGCCCATCAATATGTGACATCCCTCCTCTGGGTCAGTAATCAAGGAGCCTCAATGCTCATCATGAACATCAGTAGGGGGAATGTTCACCTTGAGGGAAATGGACACATACAGTATTTTCAGATGCAGCTCTCTGCACCAAGCACAATTTCCCTTAAGAGCACACAGGGAACATACTCCAGTCCTGGGGATGGACTCTCTCTCTCTCTCTCTCTCTCTCTCTCTCTCTCTCTGGGCCCCAAATAAGAATCTACACTGACCCCTAAGGAGCTCTATGTCCCTGTTCCAAGTAGACACACACATTCTTTGAGATTTGATTTTTACACACACACACACACACCTGGGAAAGGCTGGCACAGGGTACTCACTCTACCACCTCTGCCTGCACTATAAGGTAGTTCCACTGCCACTAGTCAGCTACACTAAAGCTCTTACAAGGGTACCCAATTATAGTGAGTAAAATTAATATTAATACAAATGGTAGTGTTTGACCAATGCAGCTACACTTTCATGAGCAGCCACAGGGTCACCAAATACATATAAGTACTCTCAAAGTATAAAATATTCTCTAAAAGACAAGCCACAGTGAAAAGTTTAAATATTTGTCATAATAAATAATAAAAACATCAAAAATACTGAATATCTATTTACAATAAACACCAGAGTTTCAACCACAGGAAATATAAAGATAACACAGATGGAAAGATTCACGCAGATACAGAAAAACAATATTTAACTAATCTCACTATATGTTCCTGACTGATCTAAAGAATTACTCTAGCCCTTGTTTTCATAGACATTGTGTCTCTGACTGCATTTAGATCTGTGAGATACAATCTTTATGGCTTATACCAAGTAATTTAATTTCAGGTTATTTTTCAAAGTTAGCTGGACTGAGATTAACCTCTTCTCTTCCAGTATCCTTTGTTACAATATAGTCATTTCAACAGTTACAATACAATCTGATATACAGGTGTATTTCTTCTCTGTCGAGCAGGACCCACTGTTGGTACATTTTTTAACACAAGCAACTTTACAAATGCATTTTCAACACAAGCACCTGTACAAATCAGTTTGATATACAAATGACATATAATTCTTTACAAAATTCCAGCTAGCTATGCTGGCATATGTTACACCTCTGTCAAGCATAGCCAATGAAGTGATTCCAGGTAGAGTTGCTGGAAGCTGTTGAAGACTGGTGTGCTGTAGGGTGATAGGGGCACATAGTGATCTCAAAAGGGAATGTTAACATGACAAACCAACAGCATTCAATTTCTCCAACAGGTCTTGCAGCTGTAGAACCGGAGTGGCTCCCCCACACCCTGGCTGTATGTGTCTAGGACACATGATCCCAGTGGTGTATATACTGTTGGACAGTCAAACATCAAGGTTTCCTCTGAAGTGTTGCAGTGGGTGGCTATGCCAAATGTTGTTAGGATGTTAATGTATAGTCTCCCAATTCATGTGTCATGTCAGTATTTTAAGAAGCTCAATGGGTGTGGGTGGCTCCTCCTGTCATGTAGCCAAGCTTAGACATAGGATTCATGGACATAGGAAATAGGCAAAAGGAACGTTAATGTCAATAGTGTAATGGCTACAGCATTGGCATAATATCTGTGCAGTCCTGGTTCAAATCCCAATAAAGTCAGAGATGCTTTACATGTTACATAGTATACCTTAACCACAGCTTGCATATATAGGTAGTATTCCACAGAATAACAAACATTTGGAACACACAACTGCTGAAATGTGCGTTAATCACCCTAGCACTACCAGTGCCTGCTCTGAAAGGTAAAATTACCACTGCCAGGATTAGAACACGCAACCATGTACACAATCTTCACAATAACCTACAAAAAAGCTACCTGAGATGTACCAACGGCAGTTGTGTATATTGACAGGTTAAAGCACAAAAGGTAGGAATGTGTGGAAATAGGACAAACTGGCATGTACCCAATGAAAGGTGTATGCTAGATATATATATATATATATATATATATATATATATATATATATATATATATATATATATATATATATATATATTTCGAGAGAGAGAGAGGGAGAGAGAGAGAGATATATATGTCAATATATGGGGATATACATATATATGTAGATATGTAGATAGGTTAACAACATCTACATAACCATGGAGGTATATATAAATGGGATACCTACCAAATACCGACTGCTTGACATACCGACGCATGTAATCACGAGGCTTAAAGTCCGAAAGACCACAGTACCAAAACACCAGAAGCATGAGGTTTAAAATCCTGATGTTAAGGGACATTTAGTCAGTGCTTCTGACGTTGTGGTTCAGGTAGGTTACTGTGTGTAGGTGTGTTTCTGAGGGCTGTAGTGTGTGTAGGTGTGTGTTCTTAGTGTGGTGTGTGTTCCTGGGGGACTGTAATGTGTGGGTGTGGGTTTGCTTTGTGTGTCTGTTTGTGATATCTAGGAGTTAGAATATTAAAGTAGGGGGGTGTGGGGGGTGTAGCCACCCACATGGGGGTGTAGGGGGACTTGCCCACCTGCTCATATGTAGTGTAGGATGGTTTGTTTGGATGTGGTGGATAGCAGTGTGCATGTGTGTCCATGTGTGTGTTCCATGTTTGTGTTACTTTTGCGAGTTAGACTGTCGCTGTCAGTAATGTGGGGTATGGGAGTCTGGGCCTGGTACTGTGGGCGTCGGAATTTTGTGCATTCGGGATTCTGTAGGTATCCCTTATACAGCGGTTGAAGTGTTCATATATGAGTATAACATGGACCATAGCAATCACACATTCCGCCATGACCAAACTTTATGAACAAAGGATATGAAGAGTATATGCCTATACACTATTACAAATATGTGCTATGGACATGAGCCAGTGATAGGGTTACCACATGTCCCACTTTGCGAGGGACAGTCCCTCTTTGGGCAGTTGTGTCCTGACCAAAAATAATACACATGGTAAATGTCCTGAGATCATAGGACATAATTATGTCCCATATGTGAAGTAATAGTTGCATACAATAGTTGTTTCTGTATCTAAAATACCTACATGTTGCAAGAAACAGGATAAGCAACTAAACTGATACAAGAATAAGCTTATATTTAGGCAAAAAAGGAAAGTTCTATCCCTTGTACTGACCGTGGGTTTGTGTCGGCCTGTAAAATCTGATGTGTGTCCTGAAAATGTCCCACTACGGCCATTTGAAAAGGTGGCAATCCTAGCCAAAGTTGGTCAGTCACCAACACAACTCCAATTACTGCAAATACCTGTGACAGAAATACACAGCTTTCATGTAGCAACACTTTATTGCATTCCGATGTATTGCAGAAAGGATTCAAGGACTAACATCACCTACAGGAACCAATTAACAGTGCCTTAATGAATCAGCCTGCAATTACCATAGTATTAGTCCACTAAAGGATAGGTGTTCAAATAGGGAAGGAACCCTCACGCACAAATTGATTATGTATAAAAGCAGTTCCTACACACCTGCATCTGCTAGGTACACCCACCAACATCACCCCCACACCCACAAAAATTACAATACAAACTGTAATAACATCGCAAATCATTCACTCACTGTACAACATCTGCAGAAGCCTTAACATACCTTGTCAGAGACACACTAACATGGCCGTATGTGAAATAGTTACTGTTATACAATGAAACAGCTGCTGATGTTACAGGGTTTGTTTGCACTAATCCCATTTCAGAGGGTTGTGTGTACACTGGGAAGTGTTAACAATTACTGATTAACAGCACAGTATGATACACATGTACACCAAACCAAGGATGTCTGGTGAGCACACTGTAAATCACCTAACATTTCATACATAGCCATACATTCTTGAGCTGCCCAAACATCCTTGCCAGACTGAAACATCTGCAGAAGTATCAGGTACAAACAAACCCTGCATAAGTAGCAATGTTCTGAGATATAACAGCTGTACTCACATGTAGAACATCTTCTAGCTAGTACACACAATCCACGGGAGTCATGAAGCTAATATATCTCTGTCTGTCTCATTATATCTGTTGAAATACATCACAAAGAACACATCCAGACCATCTTCCTTGAAAGTAAGGCAAAGGGACAATGCCCAAGTGGAGTACTCAGTTATACACCACTGTTGCCATGGTATTGGCTAATGGAGTAGCTGCACAGCTGATGTGCATCTAATTAACTACTTTGGAACACCAATTGGTGGTCAGGATAGCACATGTTACCGATATTTAACTATAAAAGGATGGCTTATAACACATTCAAACCATCTGTATATATCAGCAGAACGTTACAAAGAAGATTGAATCACAAACTGAAAAGGATTGAAATAACAGTCAATGATGCCTCGGGCTACTAATAAGGTATGTAGAACACTCAGTATGTCTGTGTCTGTAGTACCTGTTCTGTAATATTTAAAGTGTACGCAATGCATATAGTGGAAACAGTTATCTTGTAGTGATGTATTATTGAGCATAGTAAAGCTTGTAGTATTTATTTGTGTACTGCTGTAGGTCACAAGGCAAACACCGCATACACCACAAGGGATGCTATATAAGGGCTTTGAATCCAACTAATCCTCACCAGTCGCTGCCAGTGGCAGGGTTGGTCCAACAAGTATGTGCTATAACAGGGGATAGTATATGCTGATATATTGTAACAGTAGGCATATGTTTGGGTGTATTACTGAGAATAACATGTCGAAGGTTGGCCTACTGTGCAATTATGATATGCATTGTGGGATATTGTGCCATTAACTGTGTAATGTACAGTATTGTAGGCAGATATTTATTACAAGTTACATAGCATTACTGTTATGTTAGGCAAACATTAATTATGTCTACTGGCATTTACAATACACAATAACAGGATACATATGACTTGTAGTAACCCGAGAGTTTAACAGCATGATAGCAAAGTAAAATGGAAGAGCTAGTTAACTATCCATGCACATAAGACATGTAATAAGTTCAAAAGTAGGTACTAGGCTGTCTGCCCACGGGTATTTATAAGCCTAGCTAGAGTGTGTTGGCTTCTGTCAATCCCTTAGGTGAGTTCCCTGTGCATCTGAATGCCAGAGCCATTAGTTCCCTGTGCCTCTGTCCAGCAGAGCCACTGCAGTGATCCCCTGGGTACATGTCTGTCTCCCATCCATCAAGGTTTCTCTTGAAAAGTGCTAGTGAGGGGTCCTGCCTGATGTACATTGGAATCATGTTCCAAAGCATGGGGAGTTTCTGGGTCAGGGAGCTATCCGTCCAGCACGTCCTAGTCATCGTTGTGGTTAGGTGTATATCCCTAGAGCATGTGGCTCTCAGGGGCTTCTGTTTAGGTGGACATATCCAGCAATACTGGGTTGGACATGGGCCTTGTATGTCAAGCAGAGATCTTGTGAGTATGCGGTATGCAACCAAGTACAGCTGGAGTTTCTTTAGCTGGGCTGCATAGGTCATCTGTTTGAGGTCAGTAATCCTCTTGGTGTGGTATTGTGGTCTTCCAAGCTGCTGCAGTTGTCTTGTAAGGTACATTCCAAATGGGGTGTTGTATCCTTCAATGGGTCTAATAAGTCATGAGTAGAGAGGCACAATGGCCTCTTTTGTTCTGGATAAGAACTCATTAGAGATTAGGGGGGTCATGTAGAAGGATATTTTAACCACCTTGGCAGTATGGTTATTGATGGAGAGATTGCTATCTACTGGGGTTCCCAGATCCATTATTACCTTTTCTGTATGTAGGGGACTAACACCTATGTGGTAGTCTGTGGGTAATTGGTTTTATCCAAAGGGGATGACTATGCACTTTGTGGCATTCAGCTTGAGGCCATGATATTAACACCAGGCATACTTCTCAGTGCGACCCTTCCAGAGGGTGTCTGTATCAGCTGGGGAAACAATAATGGCCCCTAGTTTGCAGTTGTCTTCAAACCTTTTCAGCCAAAGCCCTCCTGTGCTTTCCTGTACCTCAGAGAAGTATATACCGAACATGAAGGGTCCTAGGACTGAGCCCTGGGGGACACCACTTGTAACTGGTCTACAGTCGGACCTAGGGTATGCAACTCCCACTGTGTGTGTTCTGTCCGTGAACCACTTTGCAAACCATCTCATGACATAGGGGTTAATGTTCAGGTGGATGAGTATGTCAATAATTCCAGAATGAGGAATGGTGTTGAAAGCCTTTGAGAGATCAAGATAGGCCGTGTGGACCTCCTTACCCTCATCTAATGCCTTGGTAACTGTCTCAAAGAAGTTCACCAGGTTTAGAAGGCATGGTCTGCCCTTAACCAAGGCAAACTGGGAGGGGTCAAACGTTTGGAGGTACTCAATGTCTCTGTGACTGAGATCCATGATGATGCACTCCATAGCCTTGCAGACCAGGCTAATCAGGCCTATAAAGCAATAGGTCCCGTGGTCCATTGTGGCGCCACCTTTGTGGAGTGGGATAACTGTTGCTGTGTGGCATTCAATGAGCACAAAGCCTGATGTGAGGCTATTACTAAACATTGTGCATAGGTGGGGAGCCAGCACATTCTGAAGTTTGTGTAAAACGCAGCCTGGGATGTTGTCTGGTCCCATGGATGCTGTGATATTGGCTTTAGAGTGTGCAGCTTTTACCTGCGTAGTTGTGATTACAGGGACTCTGCATTATTCCTTTATAGATATGGGCCCTTTAGGGGGTGAAAGGGGGGAAGGTAGCACTGATCCTATCTGCCAGGATGTTGGCAATATCAGTTGGTTCTATAATGTTCGTGCCTTTGTGCTGTAACTCAGAGCAGATCTGGGTGTTGACATTGAGATATTTGACATAGCTATAGAATGCTTTGTGGTTGTCATTGGAATTAGTGGCAGTTTTGTTTCCATAGCTAGCTTTGGAGGATCTTATAAGGGATCTCAGCTTCTTACTTTGGCTGACCAGGGAGCTCCTCCATGCATGGGATTGTACTCTCTTTTGCAACAGTGTCTTCCTTCTGTTGTACAGTTTGTTTATGACAGGGGACCACCAGATTGGCTTCCTTAATTAGGAGTATAGCGTCTTGGTTCTGTTTGGGATAGCACAATCCATGCAGTTGTGTAAGTGCTTATAGAGTGCATTTGTGTAGGATTCAGCAGTTGTAACTGTATTGTCCATCTGCATGGGTGTCATGAAGTTCACCACATCTGTCTTAAGAAGCATGAAGGTGGATTTGTAGACATATTATACTATGGTTCCCTTAATGGGGAGTGAGGGCGGGATGTGGATTTCAAGGGTATTTAGCTTATCGTTGGATCAGACCAACAAGGTGTTGACTTCAGGTGTGGAACATCGGTCACTCATGTTGGTAATGCCTAGGTCTAGGATATTGTTGCCCCTGGTGGGTGTGTGGATAAGTTGATCCAGGGCACTGGTGTTTATGAATTCCTGAAAGCGTTGAGCTAATGAGTTGGTACATGAGCAGTTTTCCCAGTTAATAGTGGGGTAGGTGAAGTCGCCCATTAGTAGGGTGTTTGATTGAACCCTAATAATTTCCAGTACATCAAGAAAAGAGGAGTGGGAATCTTGGAGCATGGTGGGGGCTCTGTAGCAAGCTATGATTTGGATTGCAGCTTAGCCCAGAGGTAGTTGCACTTGGATAAGCTCGGATACATTGTGCTAAGCAACTAACCTGGAGGGGTGGATATACTTAATAAATATGGTCACACCTCTGCCTTGGGTGTTCCAGTCCAGGTTACACAGCCAAAAAGTGTGCTATGAGTTCTAGCCTGGTAGTGCAAGGGTCCTCTCTGGAGCCTTGAACCAGGTCTCAGTCACTGCACAGATATCGATGTTCTTGAATACAAGGAGTGCCTTGAGTGAGTGCATTTTAAGATTTAGACTTCCAGCATTGAGTAGCATTACCCTCAGTTTGTGCTTGCCTGTTCCTGTTATGGTGGTGAATATGTTATGTGAACCTTGCCTAAAGAAGGCACTATAGGGGCAGCAAGAGCCTTAGCCAGTATCTGGAATCCCAGGGGTGACAGGTGCAGGCCATCTGTGGCAAAGCATCATGGTCTGTCGACCATGTCATCCCAAGCAGACAGATACTGGATCCCCTTAGAATGACACCAGAAGCTTAGCTAATTGTTGAAGTCAATCATTTTGTCCTCATACTGCGGTATCATTCTGGGTGATGGCAGAATGCTACTCAGGGCTTGGGTCATACCTGCCTGGCCTACATGTTCGGAGAGCTCTTCCATGTCTCTTTTCAGGTAGTCCAAGGAGGCACATCTCAGGTCATTCACACCAACATGGACAATGACAGAGTCATATTTGTACTTGTTGTGGAGTGACCTGAGTGAGTGGGTTATGTGGCGGATCCTGTTACCCGACATGCAGCTGACAGTAACCTTCTCCTTGTTTAGCCTGGTGAGTGGGACATCAGTGTGCCTGACTATAGAGTCACCTATGACTAGTGTGTTGGGTATGTTGATTTGCCTTATTGGCTGTGGTTGAGTGGCACACTGACTCTGTGGGCTGTGTGCCATTGGTGTTGTGTTGGGGGATGGAGGCTGCTTGTGTTTCCACTTTGGAGGTCTCTGTTGCTTAGACAGATTATTACTGAGAGCCTCCGCAAATGCTTTTGTGTTACTATGTGTGGATTATGGTGGTGTAGATTCAATGAGACTATGTGATGAGTGTGGTGTGGTGCGAATGTTTACCTTCTCCACATGACTGTTAGGGTCAGTCTTGGTTGGAGAGAGCTTTACCTCTAGTTTGGTTAGATAAGTGCATCTTTCACAGGTTGTAGTGTTGGGTGGTAGGTGGAGAGGGTTGTCTGTGTACATGAGGCAATATCTACATTGTCTAAAGATGTCCAGATTCATCAGATAGACAGGAGAGAACACTGGCAGCTGACCCTTGGACATGCCTGAATATAAAACTAATTTCCCCTAGATAACTGAGGAAAGTGAGTACAAGAGCTATTATACTCTAAGCAATTGAGAAAAGTACATACAAAACCTGTTTACCTCTAGGTAATGAGGAAGATTGAGTGCTATAATTAGTAGCTTACGTAGTGCTTACAAGTTCTGAACAAGTGCAGAGCATGAATAAGCAATCCAGATAGGGTCTTGGATAGCATAAACACACTGTCCCCCCAACAGGTACACAATCATATATCCATGTACACTACAGAGCCCCTGTACCCACCACTATGCAGGTACAAGCTGCACTTAGGCTGCATGGGACCTGTCCACATTCCAGGTTGTATCATACACACATGGCAAAACAAGTTGCTCTCCACATACACATCATGTATAACATAGCTTCATGTCAGGCTGTGTACACACTGAATGGTGCACACTAACAGGTATCACAACCCACAAAGGGGGAGACACCGCTGATAATGGGAAGTACTGCACTACTACCCTGCTGAGTCTGATCTGAAAGGCCATGAACCTTGATCAAATTATCTGATGTCAGCAGTACAGATGTAGATGACAGTAAGGTTGATTTCACACTTCATATCAAAATCTTGCCATAGGTCATAGGACATCATCACCCATACTGTGTTCCACCTACACTCAGTATACTAGATGTACATTCCTATGTCACAGGAGTGTTTTGCAATGGGACTGCTGGCAGAACCAACACTACAGAAGGTGTCTGAATAAAACATGCACATCACACCAGTGCCAGCTACAGTATGACAGGGTTAATTCATTGTACTCCCCCTCATTGTAGTCCATACCACACAGACTAACAGAAGACATATGCCTATTGAAATATGCGAATGACTATGAACTAGGAGCAATAGCTGACTCAGAGTATTGTGGACAACATACAGAAGGGGCTTTGTGAGTGAGGTGTGTGACATATGGCCACAATCTGACAGCTACATATTGCATTGTCACCCCTGTGTTAATAACCCTGTACCCATGAACTACCACCTAGGCAGTGGTCAACATAATGGACACTTTGTGTAATGGATGCAGCTGGACAGTTGCCTTTCCTGTGATAGTTACATCACCACACCTGTCAGGTAGTCATATGTGGCAACCCTAATCATGACAGGGTGCCATCCATGAATATAGAGATTATTGTCCAGCCATACACAAGTGACCCATATCAGATCACATATTTCCTTTAAGGGGTATTGGCCATGTTCAGATGGCCTACACCAGCCTTCCCATTCCCCATCTCCACTATGTAGCATGATGCCTACCCTGAATAAATCCATGTCCAACTCAGTGATGTTGGACATGCTACATGTACACATCCTGATCTCAAACGCATACTTCATGGACATCCACCTTCCTAGTACTAGGATCACCACATGCTGGACAGATCCTTGTGCCATACAGTTTACATAGCCCTGCCATACTATGCATTCCTGTCCAGCAAAGCTGCACATCTCCCCCTTTCAGACATGGTGTGATGACCGCATGGTAAATGTATCATTAACCCTGTGGATCAGTTATGTGGCACTGCTCCACCTGGCCCCAGAGACCCACCTGTCAGCTACAGCTAGGTAACCTTTCATTCTAGATTCATACATGGCCCAGGTCATATAGCCTACTAGTTGACTTTGACTGTACATGCTATAGTTGATATCCATCCCTGCAAATACCATCTGGCTAGCCAGTGTCCCGTGTGTATCACATGTGCAACACAGGTGATACATGGCAGGATGTTGAATTGCTGTACAGTGCTGTGTAGATGTATATGGCAAAACACTTACATGTAAAACTTTCCGTGAGCAAGTCTGCAGGGTCACAGGTCATGTCCGTTAAGGCAGTGTAAGTCTTTATATGTGACATATACACAGCATCATGGTCGACTGCATTAATGTGGACACATTCAGCCATTGCTGATAGGTAGGAACACCAGTACAGGCAAACAGACATGCCCATATCAAGACAGCATCCATATAGAGTATGAATAATGTAATCAGGTGACACACACACACATATATGATGATAATATCCACTCACCATTGAGTGTCACATGTGTGTGACACAAACATGTCAGTGGTGTCAGTGTCATGTAGATTTGCAAAGACAACTATCTGATCATAATACATTCGATACACATGTATGTTCAGCTGTAGCTCTGTATGTCTCTGTGAGTTACTGTGACCTGTCTCCATCATTATGTCTTCCAGGTATGCCGCGTGCAAGGCTACCCCCTTATACCTGCTTGGTGGATGAGGCCCTCATCCCATACCTACATGACAATCATGATATCCTGCTCAGCCATGTACCACAGGATGCACAGCAGTAGGATGCCCTGTGGATGGAACTTCGCAGGAGGGTTAATGATGTGGGTGGTTACAACCGCACATACCAGCAGGTGCACAGACACTTTACAGACCTCATTAGATGGGCAAAATTCCATGTGAATGCAATCACCGGGGAACAAGGTGCAACAGGTGGTGGGACACCAACCCAGCACACACTCACACGTACCAAGGAGCTATTGGCCAACTTGGGGATACCTGCAGAACAATATCCACAAGCCTTAGCCAATATTATGGAGGTGGGTGTCTCTCAACCACCGAGCCTGGAGTTGCCTGGTACATCATTACTGCACCTATAACAACTATATTCCATATAGTTGCATGTGTCACTGTACAATATGTAATGTAACATCATATGCAGGGCATGTATACACACATGCTGCATACTATAGTATGCTACTCTGTATATGCAAACATGTGCATACACCATAGTATAGTCTATTGTACTGGTATATGTGTTAACATGCACATTGCACCCTGTAGCTATCATACAGGCATGGATAATGCTGCTGTGTTAGTCCTATTTAGGTACCTCTGGCTTTCCACTGCAACAGCAGCCCATTGCAGATGAGACTGTTATTATTTATCAGGCATCTTGATGCACAGATCTATCTGCCATGTGGCCATTTACCACATGTACACCTAATGTATGGTCCTGTCACAATATACAGGTCAGACCTGCAATACATCACAATGGCTACCCATGTGCAACACTTGCAAACTATGTGAAACACCAACATGAAACCTCACAAACTATCATTGCCAGATGCGTGGACAGCTGTGCATACAATGTTGGAGGTGCTGTTCACTGCAGGGACATGTACTACAGATCATAACTACACATGTTGGGAATACAAACGGTACTACACAGTGAGCTGAAGTATGGCCAGCCCACAGGATTCACTGGTGTGGATCATAGCCCTGTTATGAATGTCACACAATGTGAGATGCTAGCTTGACATGTCCATGACATCTAGTAGCCTGGCTGCAACACTGCCTAACTATCCAGAAAAACATATCCCACATACCAAACATATTACTCTGTCTGCATAACTCTGTCATTAGTAGAGCATATGACATCTATGGGTGTATGTCATATGGAACAACACAGACATGTGAAATAGATGCCCATCACAATAATTTGGCCAACACATGTACACACATGGCCATGGAGGATGGCCAGAGATATGAAGCAACACACATAGTAGACGTGATGTGCTTGTGTGTACACCCTGTCGTACATTGGCTACACGTGGTCCAACTATGGCCTTTGTGTAATGGTTATATTGCAGCTGTGGAACACTAAACATCCTACAAGCCTGTGCACCTTTTGTGTAGGCATGACATTAATCCACCACATAAGATGTGTTGAACATCTTGAGTGTGTCACGACATGACAGCAGTCACCTGTAAAGTATCCACATCAGCCCACAGATACAGTACTTTGTGTGTGTGTGTGTGTGTGTGTGTGTGTGTGTGTGTGTGTGTGTGTGTATGTGTGTGTGTGCGTGTGTGTGTGTGTGTCTGTGTGTGTGTGTGGTACACAGATATCATGTGGGACATGGTGTACCGACGAGTTCACTATGTCTGGCCATAGTTGCCAGGCAGCAGCAATATGGCTGCAGATGGGCAGGAGTGTCATCTGTATACACTTCAGTGACCTGTGTCACACATTCCACATCATAGTTTAGTGTGTATACACCTCAGTGACATGGATCCATTCCACAGTATTTACGTATTGTATCTGAACACAGTCATGGCTATGAAATGTGTCTGCAACTCACACTGTATAGCCATAGAGATGCCTCATGATTCCCTGCAATGGCCATGCACATCAGCTAAATGTGCAGTATATCTGTAGGGCAGACAAACAACACTGCATTGGGACACCATTACCCCACTGTATATTTGACAAGACACCATTGTGTTAAACATGTATGCATGTCATTGCACATGTCAGCAGATCATGTCATACTACATGTGATTGTCAAGTTCATATGCTACACATCAGACAGGTGTACTGTTAACCTGTACTGGTCTACATGGTGTAACACAGGGATGTATGCTAAATACTACCATGATTGTGTAATTTGCATGTCTTCTGCTGTGACACATGCATGTTGTTGTGTGCAACCCAGGGATGTATGATAACTACCACTATTATTGTCTGCGCTGCATGCCGTCTGCCATATCACATGCATGTCGCATGCCTTCCATCAAATCACATGCATGGTGGGTGCCATAGTGTGTGTGTCTGTGTGTGCGTCTGTCTATGTGTGTGTCTGTGTGTGTGTATCTGTCTGTGTGTGCGTCTGTCTGTGTGTGTGTGTTGTATAGATTGTAATGTACAGTTCTTGTCTGCCCCTCACAGGTGATGTAGGTGCATTGCCCTCTTGCGGTCCATCTGATGTTAGTGTCCCCACTGACTCTAGCAGTGATGATGAACATATGATTGAGGCACAGGCAGGGTTGTCAGGGGCTGAATCTGTGCCATTGATTGCCACGCCACCTATGCCCCCCCATCCTCGCCCACATATCTCATTCCTACACATACCCCATCACCAGTGGCCATAAAGGAAGGACAGATGGTGTGTGGTAGCTTGGAACAGGAAAGTGTGGGGGGCTATGGAAGGTGTGCCTGCACACCATGGTGTCAGCCAACTGACTGATGGTGCCCCACACAGGCAAGTGGCCAGTGCTGCTCGTAGGAAGAACTCTGGCCAACATGCCCTTGCAAGACAGAGTGCAGCAGCTGGTGTCACCAGATGCATGTTTCAGGCTGTAATGGAGGCACAGGCATGTGCTGAATGGCACAACAGAGAAGATCAGAGACTTCAGAGGGCTGCTGCCTGTTCTTTAAACAACAACATCCAGGCAATGGTAAATGCCCAACAGCAGATTGCTGAAGCTTTGGATAGATGATTGAGTGACATGGTTGGAGTCCTTGACCGTGGCATGACAATCCACGAGCGTGAGATGTCTGTGTTGGAACATCTGGTAGGGGTGAGGTGTTGAGCACATGGACGTAGGCCTGCTACATCACCTGTTTCGGGTCTACGTGAAAGAGCTACCTCACATGCTCGCTCCCATAGTGGCGGTAGCAGCAGCAGTGCAGCTGTTGCTGTGCTGTCCACACCACGACACAGCAGGCCACAGGCATGTGGCCCTGGATGGTCCCAACAGGGACACGGATCCAGTGGACAAGTGTCATCAGACAGTACCCAATCTGCACCTCTGCTTGGTAATGACCGTGCAACCCCTGGCAGGCACAGGTCACATGGCCGTGGCCAGACACTGTGAACTGTAAAACCTGGCCTGTACAGCCCGCAGATGTCAATAATACCCCTGTGTAGGTCAGACACATGCCAGAACTGTGTGCATATATACACGCACACACCGGAAACATATGTAGGGCACTGCAACACACATATGCATAACATCCACACACGCCCAATTAGATCAAAGGCCCTAACCCACACACATGATGTCATCCAATGGTGCAGCCTAGGCCTCTGGCAAACATTATCACCCTGTCCATATGATGATGCCTGTGCCACATCCCTGACATCCACACCATCAGTGCAGGGACATGCTCATATGGTCTGATGCACAGGGTGAACAGACTAGGAAGATAAGTGTAGTTTACAATTGTTGAGTACTGTTGACAGGCAGCAGACATACCATGTACTACAGGTGTGCAATGCATTTCGTACTGTTAACAGTATGTGTCTTGTGTAACAACAGTGCATGTTGGTCATGATGTTCTGCTTTCCACCTTCAGGTCTAATTGCATGTGCCGTTGGAAGTCAGTGTTTGATGTTAGTGTCCCATATGTCAATGTGGACTACTCACAGGCATGTATGAATATACCAGCATGCACCTTGTAGCTGCCACATCACAGTGAGAATGTCCCACGTTCCAAACACGTCTACTGATCTAAGAGCATGATAGTTGTGTATTAAGCTACTGTGGCTACAGATGTGACATCCATTCTGGGTGAAATCACAGGTACAGTTACATGGAGTGGAGAAGCAAGAGAGCAGTCTAGCTGATTACAAGGGTAGAGGCCAGTGGGAAATGTGATGCCTCATTGGGAAGCAGTAATACATGTTCCCATGACAGGATGCCAACACACAACTGCACCCACACGCTCAGGTATTGACACATGTATTCAGTGACACAGTCACAACCACACACTCACGGACTCACCGGCACAGTAATACACACTCACACACAGTTGCTATAGTTGAGGTGAGGACCTCTGCCTATGTGCAAAACATCATTACAGTACTGTGCACCTACATGATGCGCCACAGAGAATACACATGTACAAGTAGACAGTATGGCCTAAGATCAGGGACATCAAGATGGATAGTAGATTCCATCGCCTGGATGGGGGGAGGGGTCTTATTAGTTCAGTATGGTAACATACATCCTCACTCCAGGGACCAGACAGCCATACATACACACACACACACACACACACACACACACACACACACACACACACACACACACACACACACACACACTGTGGCATTCACTATTGAATACACCTATGTCACACACATACAGATACCTCACATGTGTGAGATACATGCCCCTGCCTATGTCCTGCTTTCTACATTGCAGTATGTACAGATGTCTACACTAGTGCACAAGAGAGTGAGTAACAATTGAGATGTATTCCCCACCATAAGTGACATATATGGACACACATGCAACCACACATGCCAGTACTGTGACTCAAACACCTGCCTAGCTCATGATATGTATGACAGACTTACAGCAGTATTGCACACATTACAAAGTGTACTGATGCTTCCTTTGGCAACAATGCTGATATATGCACATGGGAGGTCTTAACTGTTACAGGTGTCAAGTTATTTACCTTCGGTGTCACCCCGACCGCTGTCTATATTGTGTGTTATGCCCTTCAATTAACAAAACTATTGCTTACCAGTTACACAGGTTATTGTAGGACCACTTGGGACACACCTGTGAGCTGTCCTCAGCAAACATCCATCTGCAAAGATGCCCCACCACTTAGTTATTTCCACACATCTGTCCATACCTGAGATACATCTTTCTGTACATTCAGCATATCACCATATACAGTTGGCAGTATTGAGGCTGCATTGCAACTGCATGATGTACTAAGATACACATCACCTGCATACATCAGCAACTGCACACGCATGGTATCTGAATGCACACCACTACATGTACATGTGTGTAGGTCCTACAATCCTGTCATTTGGGCATGTTTGTAGGCATTGCAATTGGTGGACATGTGTAATGACATACATGACACATGGACTGTTGTATGATATGATAGGAGTAATGGGTGACCGGTACAGAGGGAATGTTACCTCTGTCAACATTGATATCACACCTTATGTACTGTTAGCATTTAGCAGCCATGGACCTACATTCCATGTGCATGTGTGTAATGGCTGTAGCCACCTGTCTACACAAAGGACAACAACAGCTATGCTATTTACATGTATGTTGTGTGTGTGTGGCATGTACATATCCAGGGCATGTACCTGTATGTCATATCCAAACATGATGGTGTTTACTGGTGTACAGCAACAGTCATCTGCTAATGCTGTAAATAACCGAGGGCCCCTGGTATGTGTACAGCTGACCTGGTTACAGACAGTGGTATCATTGCATTGCATAACACATGATGCAACTGTGTCAGAACATGGGTGCTCTCTACAGTTGATGTAGACCTTGGTACAGTCCACTGGTCAAGGGTCACATGGTGGTGTACTCTTATATGTCCTACAACATGTATGGATGTGTGTTGGTGGTCCGAGGGCATGGTGGTGTCTGAGATTTACAGCCTAGAATGCAGCATTTGACACTGTGTCCTGCACCTGACTCATCTGTGATGCCTTTCGTGGGAGTACCGGTCAGTACATGTGAGTGGTCTCTATGTATGGGGGGACACCACCACCTGGAGCGGTCTGTACCTGTGTTATGGCCCACATGTCTGATTCTGAGGTATATGGTGGTAGTGCTATTATGCACTACAGAGCCTTCAGCCAGATATTCCTCACTGCACAGATGTCAGTACTCCCCATTGTTGGATCTGCAGTGTGCAGATGTGATTACGGACACTACACATCTAGCACTGGTTAGCATAAGCATACAATGCAGTTGTCCTCTAGGTGTCAGGGTGTTATCCTGTGTTTAGGACATTTGCCTTGGAATGGCACTATATGGCCGAATGCGACTTGGGTATTATCCCCACTCCCTTGAATCATGGATGCATGTGATATGTGTCAAAGGCTTGTCTACTGTCAGTCATGTCATCTCAGAATGACAAACACTGGACAACCTCGTACTTACAGCAGGACATTGGCTCATTGTGTTGGTCAAGCAGTTGCCACTCCTAGCAAGTCTCATTGTGTTGGTCAAGCAGTTGCCACTCCTAGCAAGACACCACTGTGAGTGGTGGTATTGTGCTTGATATAGGATGGTACATCTAAGGTGACGGACAGCAGCAGACATTGTGTATAAGACCATTGTCAGATATATGTAGAGCAGCGTTCCTGCTAATAATGACAACTACTAACACCAGAGTCCATTACAATGTGTTCTTTATGTCTAACTGTAATAGCATGGCCACTGTGGCCTTCCGTGTTTAGAATCAGAGTGTATCCCAGACAGCCTTGTGCTACTAAGTGTATGAGCATGCCCAGTATAACCTTGTGTAGATGGACACATAGTGCATTCCGAACAGCCCTGTGTTACTAAGTATGTAAGCATGCCCAGTGACACCTTGTGTCGGTTATGTGCCTCTATGTGTATGGGCATGGCCATTGTAACCCTGTGTAGTGATAGTAGTCATCCATTCCACACATGGGCATACTCCAGGTCAGGATGGAATCCTACTTTAAACACACAGGTTCACAGGTATGTACATCTTAACTGCCAGCATCCCTGTTGATGTCCACATTCCTAGAAGGTCATAATGACAGCCTTGAAATGTGTAGTCTGTGTGGCGTGACTCGTAACTATGTAGTATTGTAATAGTGATCTGTAGATAGGCAGGTGTTCCATTCCCACCACTGGTGCTGTGTGTGTGTGTGTGTGTGTGTGTGTGTGTGTGTGTGTGTGTGTGTGTGTGTGTGTGTGTGTGTGTGTGTGCATGTTTTTGTCCCCGTCCACCTGAGGACTAAATAATGCTTTTAGACTGCTCACACTCCATACAATTCCTATACCCACTTTTGGCAAGGCTGATGATGTCACCCACCTACAAATACACCTCTGGGAGTACTGTAACCCACTAATCGGGGTAGCGCATTCTGTAACTGCATAATGCTGTAGTGTGCTAAAGTACTTAGGTCGCTATTCTAATCCCAGACATGCCAAGTGTGTGTGTGTGTGTGTGTGTGTGTGTGTGTGTGTGTGTGTGTGTGTGTGTGTGTGTGTGTGTGTGTGTGTGTGTGTCTGCCTGCATGAGACAAGTACAGTGCTTTGTAGAGTTTGCACTCTCTGTACAAATCACATAACCATCTTTGTCATTCCTGCTGTTGTCGCCCACCTAGGTATACACCTGTAGGCATGCTGCAACCCAGTATTCGCTGTAGCCCATGCCCTAAAAGTGTATTGCTGCAGTGTGATATGGTAGGTAGGGGTTCGTATACAGGACATGGCAAGTGTGTGTTTGTCTTTCACCGTTGTAGAGGTGGCTGTGATTTTCTTACCATTGGACATGTTGGGGAGCAGATTTTGTAGTTTTCCTATATTGTGTCTGTCTTATGACACATTGGCCACCTCATGAGGAGTACAGCTGTCAGTCAGCCATGGGACTGTATTGGCAAGCCATACCCCTACATCTGGCAAAAGGCATGATGAACAAAGTATGCAACCCTACTGGTACCCGGTATATGTCCCGCACCCATGTGCCATGCACAAACAAACTTTTCTAGGATATCCCGTTATGTTGCTAGTGCCATGCACATTGATGACAGATAGTAGGCATGGTGTGAATGCAGTGGCATGCAGAGGACATGGCACCCTGTACAGTGGTACAATAGGCACATATATGCGAACATTGTGTCTTCGCTATGTTCCACACTGGATGCCTGCAACATATGTGGTGCCATCAAATGTGATCCACAGAAGCCATACAATGCTGTACACATGTGCCCTGTATGGACCAATGCCATTGACACCAGGGAATACCTGTATCATACTATCAATGCAGGTGCAGGGTCGACATGCTCACTATAAGCAGGTTTTTGCCACACCAGGCCAGTATTGGCATATCGGGGGATAACAGGCTGTGTATACAACATGTGCCTGCCAAACCAGGTACACCTGTATATTTCACTGTACAGGATAGTGGGACATGCACATCCCAGGCAATGTCCATGTGAAGGACTATCAAACACAGACATGGCATGCATTGTAAAGCTATGGCCATACACATTGGTAACCAGGATGTCAGGGCAGATCATGCAGTACCCATCTGTGTGGGACATTGCAGACACTACACCCCTGCACTGCACACCATTGTTGGGTGACACGATGCCAAGGATTACCCCTCACCCAGCCTTGTATAGCCATCTTGCACAGCCAACCACTACACACCCATGAAGCAATGCATACATACATGTCAGTACTGGCACCTTGTATCTGCATGTGGGTTATGATGCTCCCAACCACAAGCACTCTCAGTATAACCCTTATTGGCATATCAACAGATGTCAAACACTTTCACATGCCCGAGCCTATAGAACCTCCAGATATCCCCTGTGGTGCATGTAGTCCTGTGCATTACTGCAGTGTGGAAAACTAAGTAGTTAGGTTGTGTATTTGTGGCCCTGGCAAAGAGTGTCAATGCATGTCCATTAGAGAGTGTGGTTGTGGTGACAATGGCATCTGTTCACGTGGACAGCCATGTGTGCCACACCTAATGTATGTCTAATATAGCTCTGTTGCAGATGTCTCTCATCTACACACATATATGTTCTTACAGCACAGCAACATGTCGCCTTTGTGGCACATGTAGTAATGTCATGCACATGTAATAGTAATGACTAGTCAGTCAGGGGTTTGACCCCTGTACTGTTAGGCATGTGGCAGACAATGCTTAGGGTTAAGTCACCAAGCCCTTCCCTGGTGTACTTTGCCTGTCCCACCCACACACTCTCTGGTGGATGTGAAGGAGTACACCTGCTCAGCAGCAGCATGTGTATTGTAATTGATGGACATGGTCTGGTGATGGCCTCTGCACCTATTGCAGTTCTCCTCTAGCTGAATGCATGTGGAACAGCTGTGATGGTGTTCCCATAGCCATTTGCATGATAAACACAGTACACTATCTAGGGAAAACATGTTGGTATTTGGCCATGACAGTCGCTGTGAGTGATACCTGGATGTGGTGTTCTGACATGGCATCACAGATGATATCTGGATGTACCTCAAACATTATACACAGTGGGAAATAGCCTAAAGACAGGAGGGTGATGTGTCACACATGACTACAGCATGTAAGTGCAGCTATGCTGCACTGAGACTACTGCCTGTTTAACATGTGTGTGGTAATGGCTATTCTGCATGTTTTAATACAAACATGACAGTACTCTGTTCGTGAGGGACCCCCATCTGTAGGGCCATCTGTGAACTGGTCAGTGTGTGCAACCATTTGTTTCCTGTGTTACAGACTGAACACACATCTGTGCACAGCAGAAGCATAGTGTGAGGATTGCAGACAGTACATGATGATAGGGATGTGTTACTGCCATCGCATCCCTGACTGGACATGTGTCACATGAAACAGTGGTATGACAAACACTATCTGGGGTTCCCAGTGACAAGCTAATAATGGGCAACTGTTCATAGCTGCGGTCACACATCTACTACATATCGTACAGATGGCATGCAGTATATATGCATGTGTTGTGCTCCCTTTGCAAATGTATACCATCTGTTGTGTTGAGTTGATGGTGATATCTATGCAAATCCTGTATGCTGGTGCCTTTTACTAAGCCATATTTGGGTTTAAACTGCAACACCATAAGCTGAATGGGTTGGGAGGTCCCAGCAGAACTTATTGTCCCACTTCAGCTGACCATGGCACCGGACACGGGCAAATCTGGGGCCCAGCCTTGGACATAAGTCTCTGTTGGCTCTGCACCACCTTCTGATGGTATCGCCACTGAGGATGGAGCATGCCCCCCCCTGGGAGCAGGACCAGACAGGTACATGTCTGCTGTTGTGCAGTCCCTGACGTGTTGCGTTGGAGGCTCACTAAGGGGTTCTGAAGCCAGATACATAAGCTCAAGGGCAGAGTCACATTTACAGGGTGATGTTGCCCCTTCTGGACAGCCCCCAGCACTGCCTGCTTTGCAGCTGTTTAGGTGCAGTGGCGGCTGCCCATGGCTGGGGACCTCCATCCCACTGTTCCCATGGACTTGTGAATGCCGAACACCCATCCCTGTCTGGGGTGCATTCCCCCACATGTGTCATATACCAACCCTGTATGCTGTCATGTCTGTGATCCTACCCTACCTATCCTCCTTGGCCATACCTACACTCCTTCCCCTACATCCGACCCTCACCTACGGAATCATAAGGCCAATCGGCTCCTAGGACAACATCTGCCCTATGCGTAACTGTCCATTTCACACACGTGCCCACTTGTCACATGTAACCCTTGTAATATGCATCACAACATACTCCTGTTATCCTCACCCCTGTTCCTCAGGCACACAATCCTGGTATGCACATCACTCATAAATGGTCCAGGTACATGTGATGAGGATGACCCTATTGTACACACAACACTACCAGTCTGTCTATGGTTACCCCATTTACCTTTATCATGATGATGATGTTGCACACAGCACCTTGCAAGAGTACTGTTCACACATAATGATTGAGCAGGTACTGTTGTGTTAATGTACATTACATGCACAGAGTTATGTATACAGCCAATGTACAACTATTTGAGTGTATGACTGACACATGTCTGTCTGAGGGAGTTTTGAGATCACATAGAACAACACCACTACATACTACAGGCATCACTGGTGTTTCCCGTTTCATTCATTTGTAATGCTTTGTTGCCACATGGTATGTTCCTGATATATCTCTATATATGTATGTACCTATATGCTGGACATAAACACTC
>NC_056741.1:1783614383-1783631883 GCF_019279795.1 Protopterus annectens | reverse complement strand
AGTATCGCACAAGTTCAACATGGGAGCCTAGTTATGTACGTGTTCAACGTATTTATTTTACAATTAGACCAGTTAAATACTTGTTGTTACCATACTGGGCAGATCACAGGAAGGATTCCATGTGTGGGGAAGCCCTCACATTGGATTATCATCAGCACAGCACTGACTTTGGACACTGTACACTCCTCTGCGTTCTAGCAGTTTTGTCCTGTCCCTCTTCTGCACAGCCTATTATTCCATCGACTGACGATGTTTGTATGTGCACATTCCTATTATTTATGTTAACAAATGGAATGCATGTGTTACAGAGAGCGTACTTCTACATATTGTTGTCTGCATGTGTGCATGCATATATACCTATTACGAACTAGCTGACCTCCACGGGGCGGTCCAATTAGAACCAGGCCATCCAGCTCTGGCACGCCTAGATCCATAATTTCATACCCATAGTTCCTCCACCCTGCCCGTGTTGAATTTACATGCGTAACTTCCATTATCTACTTGTTATCACAGCCATGACACACCTTTACACATTGCCCTCTCCAGACCGTTTGGGGCCCTACACATATTTTGCCCCACCTCGTGTATTCACAGGCTCTCCCGCCATTTAATATTTGCACATATGTGCCTTTCCTGGGGTTATGGATTACAGACATTTGTGCTTTACAATTTCTGGTGGTCCCAGCATGGACTACTTTCCATCTGTGTGTAAAGTAGACTTAGCAATTCAACGATGTTACTCCCAGTGGTAAAACCCTGCCTGTGGTGTGAGTAGCAGTGCTCTGCTCACTCCTGGGCAGCTTTATATATATATATATATATATATATATATATATATATATATATATATATATATATATGTATATATATTTATATTTATGTGTATACATATATATATATATATATATATATATATATATATATATATATATATATATATATATATCTATATATATATATATGGATTCACTTCATAACATTGAAATATCAAAATACTGAAACTCAAAACACTGAAACCAAAATACTGAAACTTCAAAATCTTGAAAACTCAAAATACTGAAACTCAAAATACTGAAAACACATATTGTCGTAAACTCAGTTTAAACAACATAAATCATAGCAATTTCTACCAAATATGCAGGGGCAAAGCCTTCCACACCCTGCTAATTAAATATATCAACTCCAAGATTGCACATAGTGTAGTTAAGTGCAATCTTGGAGTAGATATATAATTAGCAGGGTAGGGGGGTTGCAGGGGCATATATTTGGTAGAAATTGCTATGATTTATGTTGTTTAAGCTGAGTTTACACATAATATGTGTTTTCAGTATTTTGAGTTTCAGTGTTTTGAGTATTCAGTATTTTGGTCTTCAGTATTATGAAGTTTTGTCATTTTCAGTATTTTGAAGTTTCAGTGTTATGAAGTGAAACATTTCCTATGCTGGGTGCTGCTTACACCCGCGCAGGCACACTCGCATATGCTTACTGTGTGTTACATATGTTTACTACCACTTATTTGTGCTTACTTCTGCCTTATTCATTATGACAGCACCACTTTGATTGAAGGGATCTGGTTAATAGCCCCATGCGATACACACATTCACTTTTACATGTTTTAATGTTGGCTTTACAGCAGAACGACATTCATTCCACAAGGAAAATTATATGTGCTATAGTCGAACTTGAACCGTGAATGCCAGTTCATTAGGTGAATGCTCTAACCACTACACTATTGGTGTTCTGCTTCATTTATATGTATACCCATGGTTCATAATTACCCAAACACATGCCTCAACACTTCACTCACACAGCAGGCATCCATTTTCCTGTTGGGAAAACTGCACTACTACACATGCGCCATTCCCTACTACTCTGTACCCGTAATGCATGTTGACACACTCAGAGTATATTCAGACCTCCAAAGCCTATAGTCCTGGCACATACGTGTGTTTGATTGTGAGGGTGTTCATGTGGTTATCTGGGTTTAGGCTTGTCCAACTGGGGACCAGGACTGTCATGTACCCGTTTGAAAGTCATATTTAGAACATGGATAAGGTAACTCCCACTGTTAGCATCCTGCCTGTGGTTAGAGATGCAGGGATTTTGGCCACCTCTGGCCAGCTTGATATGTCAGCACTAGATAATATGGGTGTTCTGTTGCTATTTTCCTTCGCATTCATTATGAATGCTTTCTTGTTCCCATGTTCGTTCTGTAGATATATATATATATATATATATATATATATATATATATATATATATATATATATATATAGTTGCCACCCTTTCAAATGGCCAAAGTGGGACATTTTTGGTACAAACATCAAGATTTTGCATGCCGACACATACCCACAGCCAGTACAAAGGACAGAACCTCACTTTTATGCCTAAATGACAGCTTATTATTGTAGCATTTTAGTTGCTTATTCAGTTTCTTATAACATTTAGGTGTTTCAGATACAGAATAACTGTTTTATGCAACTATTACATAAATATAGGAAATATTTCTGTCATTAAATCTCAGCCATTTGACACTAATTGTACAGGACACAACTGCCCAAAGAAGGACTGTCCCTCGCAAAGTGGGACAGGTGGTAACCCTACTTACATCTGCTTTAAAGCGCCTTATTCACCCTATATCTGACTGCCACTATTGTGACCATCATATAAAATTAGCCCTTGCATGGCTTGGACCCAGGAACAGGAACACCATAGTCACTGGTTTTACCACTACACCATCCATGAAAAATTTTCTGTGGATAGTAATTAGGATATTTGACTTTATTACAGCCATTCCACAGTACTGGCAACAAATGTGACAGTCAGGTGGTGTACATATGTATAGTACATGTTACTATTCATATGTTTCTGAGACACATATGTCTACATTTGCAAGTATACATATTTATCATTTGGACACATACTTGACAACTACTTATATGCATGTATGTGTGATGTGTAGCTATGCGAATGTGAAAGGTATATATTCCCGATAATGCATGTGGGGAGACATGCATCATGGTCAATCCCGGGTCGTAGGTTCTGCAGGACCGGCTGGAGGCTGAGCAGGGTTTTGGACAACTACTGCTCATACAACGTGTGTCCAGATGTCTACGGGACTGGACATCGTGTCGTAACACCAAGTCTAATCTTTAGAACAGATACTTATCCCATGAGGGATATCCAAAAATTCTGGGGACCAATAACCTCGATTCTTTTGGATAGGGTTATACATGCAAGGGATAAATAGTTTGCAATCCTGAAACTGCCTAGGGTGAGACTGCCTACTAGATATGAGTAGGGGTCACTATGTGCAGATATGGCTGCGCCAAGCTAGCAGCCTGAGTATGGGTGGTTTTGGTGGATGTTCAGGAAGGGGGCTGGTGTGCTGTGGAGGGGACGATTGGTATTCAGTTATGTATCCAGGTGTGTTGGGGTTGGATGGCTCAGTTCAGGCCAGACCATTATGTGGGTGTGAGCCGGTAACATTTCTGTACATGTGTATCGAACATTTTAATGTTCATATGTTTGTGGGATTGTGTTCTACAGTATGGCCTGTCAGGTTGTATTGCAGATGTGAATGTTTGTTCTTTGGTTTTCTTTTGGAGTCATCCACTGCTCCCTCGTACACCTCCAGTTCACCTAATGTGCATCCGACCCAGTCGCTCCTTGGCAAATTATTACATTACCCGTCACCCCCCACCCCCATATTCCACACAAACCATCTATTCCTTCTCTGGTTGATGGCCCATGGCACAGTCAACAGAACACATTGCGTACACTACATATCTCTGGTACCAATATGGTTGTGAGAAGTACCCTAGCATTTATGATCTTCCACATGCTGTACTTCACACACATAGGTACAGGCAAATACTTATATTTCATGACATGGTAGGTAGACCTGGGTAATCCCCTTTCATCTTTGGGCCATCCAGACAAGGACGACCGTGAATTGGCAGATATTGAGCAAATGCTCTGACTATTGGTAGGGTTGCCACCTTTTCATATGACCAGAATGGGACATTTTTGAGACACACATGAGATTTTACAGGCCCACACATACTCATGGTCAGTACAACGGATAGTACTTTAGTCATCATCTTTTTTCGGCTTTTCCCATTAGGGGTCGCCACAGCAGATCACCAGTTTCCATTTCTTCCTGTCCTCTGCATCTTGCTCTGTCACACCAACCATCTGCATGTCCTCTCTCACCACATCCATAAACCTTATCTTAGGCCTTCCTCTTTTCCTGTTACCTGGTAGCTTCATCCTTAGCATATTTTTCCCAATATACTCAGCATCCCTCCTCAGCACATGTCCAAACCAACATAATCGTGTCTCTCTGGCTTTGTCTCAAAACCTTCCAACCTGGGCTGACCCTCTAATATACTTATTCCTAATCCTGTCCACCCTCGTCACACCCAGTGCAAATCTTAGCATCTTTAATTCTGCCACATCCAGTTCAAACTTCTGCCTTTTTGTTAATTCCACTGTCTCCAACCCATATAACATAGCTGGTCTCACTACCCTCTTGTAGACCTTCTCTTTCACTCTTACAGGTACACATCTGTCACAAATCACTCCTGACACTCTTCTCCACCCACTCCATCCTGCCTGTACTCTCTTCTTCACCTCTCTTCCACAATCACAGTTACTCTGAACTATTGACCCCAAGTATTTAAACTGATCCACCTTCGCCACCTCTACTCCTTGCATCCTCACCATTCCTCTATCCTCCCTCTCATTCACACACATATATTCTGTCTTAGTCCTGCTGACCTTCATTCCTCTTCTCTCTAGAGCATATCTCCATCTCTCCAGGGTCTCCCCCACCTGTTCTGTACTCTCACTACAGATCACAATGTCATCTGCTAACATCATAGTCCACGGGGACTCCTGTCTGATTGAGTCTGTCAACCTGTCCATCACCATTGCAAATAAGAAAGGGCTCAGAGCTGATCATTAATGTAACGCCACCTCCACCTTAAACGCATCCGTCACTCCCACCGCAGACCTCACCGCTGTCACACTACCCTCGTACATATCCTGTACCACTCTTACATACTTTTCTGACACTCCTGACTTCCTCATACAATACCACAACTCCTCTCTAGGCACCCTGTCATATGCTTTCTCTAAATCTACAAAAACACAATGCAACTCCTTCTGACATTCTCTGCACTTCTCCATCAACACTCTCAGAGCAAAGATCGCATCTGTAGTGCTCTTTCCCGGCATGAAACCATACTGCTGATCACTAATCATCACGTCCCTTCTTAACCTTGCTTCCACTACTCTTCCACATAACTTCATGCTGTGACTGATCAGTTTAATCCTTCTGTAGTTACTACAGCTCTGCACATCACCCTTATTCTTAAAAATCGGTACCAAAACACTTTTTCTCCATTCCTCAGGCATCCACTCACTTTCCAAGATTTCATTAAACAATCTGGTTAAAAACTCCACTGCCATTTCACCTAAACACCTCCATGCTTCCACAGGTATGTCATCTGGGCCGACAGCCTTTCCATTCTTCATTCTCTTCATAGCTGTCCTTACTTCCTTCTTGCTAATCCATTGCACTTCATGATTCACTATCTCTACATCATCCAACCTTCTCTCCCTCTCATTCTCTTCATTCATCAACCCCTCAAAGTACTCTTTCCATCTCTTCAACACACTCTCCTCGCTTGTGAGCATGTTTCCCTCATTATCCTTTATCACCTTTACCTGTTGCACATCTTTCCTAGCTCAGTCCCTCTGTCTAGCCAAACAGGTCCTTTTCTCCCTCCTTCGTGTCCAGCCTTTCATACAACTCTTCATATGCCTTATCCTTAGCCTTCGCCACCTCTCTCTTTGCAATGCACCTCATCTCCTTATACTCCTGTCTACTTTCTTCATCTCTCTGACAATCCCACTTCTTCTTTGCCAACCTCTTTCTCTGTATACTCTCCTGTACTTCCTCATTCTACCACCATGTCTCCTTGTCGTCCTTTCTCTGTCCAGATGTGATACCAAGCACCTTTCTAGCCATCTCCCTTACTAGCTCTGCTGTAGTTACCCAGCTATTTGGTAACTCTTCACTGCCACCCAGTGCCTGCCTTAACTCATCCCTGAACTCCACCTCACAATTACCCTTTTTCAATTTCCACCATTTGATCCTTGGTGCTGCCCTCACATTCCTCCTCCTCTTCTTGATCACCAACGTCATCCTACAAACCACCATCCTATGCTGCCTAACTACACTTTTTCCGGTCACCAGTTTACAGTCTCCAATCTCCTTCAAACTGGCTCTCCTACATAAGATATAATCCACCTGTGTGCATCTTCCTCCACTCTTGTATGTCACCCTATGCTCCTCCCTCTTGTTAAAATATGTATTCACCACAACCATGTCCATCCTTTTTGCAAAATCCACTACCATCTGACCTTCTGTATTCCTTTGTTTAACACCATACCTACCCATCACTTCCTCATCCCCTCTGTTCCCTTCACCAACATGCCCATTGAAATCTGCTCCAGTCACCACTCTCTCACCCTTGGGTACAGTCATCACCACTTCATCCAATTCACTCCAAAATTTTTTTTCTCATCCATTGCACACCCAACTTGTGGAGCATATGCACTAACAACATTCATCATTACACCATCAATTTCCATCTTAATAAACATCACTCTATCAGACACTCTTTTCACCTCCAAAACACTTTTCGCATGCTGTTCCTTCAGAATAACTCTTATGCCATTTCTCCGCCCATCCACACCATGATAAAACAATTTGAACCCACCACTGATACACCTAGCCTTACTCCCCTTCCATCTGGTCTCTTGCACACACAATATACCATCCTTCCTTCTGTCCATCATATCAGCTAGCTCTCTCCCTATACCAGTCATACTACCAACATTCAAAGTTCCGACCCTCACTACCACAGTCTTAGACTTTCTCCTCTCTTCCTGCCTTTGGCCATGCCTTCTGCCTCCTCCTCCTTTGGCCAACAGTAGCCCAATTTCCGCCAGCACCCTGTTGGCTAACAGTACTGGTGACGGTCGTTGTTAACCCGGGCCTCGACCGATCTGGTATGTAAATAGTAACTGGTGACTGCATGAAAAGTTTTGGCGAAGTTTTACGCCGGATGCCCTTCCTGACGCAACCCTCCCCATTTATCTGGGCTTGGGACTGGCACAAAGAAATGCACTGGCTTGTGCATCCCCAGTGGCTGGGTTAACGGATAGTACTTTAGTATTATGCCTAAATGAAAGATTATTGTTGTAGCAGTTTAGTTGCTTATTCTGTTTCTTGTAACATTTAGGTATTTTACATACAGAAATACATATTGTATGGAACTATTACATAAAATATGGGACATAATTATGTCCTACAATCGCAGGACATTTAACATTTATAATGGTTTTGGTAAGGACACAACTGTCCAGAGAGGGACTGTCCCTCACAAAGTGGAACAGGTGGTAACCCTAACCATTGGGCTGGGCTTAGCAAATGGCAGCGGTGCACTAACACACTGTGTTTTGCTTCCACTTGGTATAACAATCAACACTACAATGGAATACGGGCACGGGGTTTTAAATGTCATTTGTTCGAGGGATGGGTACTCAATATTCAGCTACGTGCCTTTCTGTTTACTTTTTATTTTGGTGTTTGCAAAACTGTTTTGTATGCTTTGCATACATTTGAGTATCCACGGACACTGACAGGTGTGATTATTATTAGAGGCAGGCTGTACTAGTCAGCATTTTAGGTTGCACATCTGCAGCTGACATGTTCATGCCTCTGTGCAGTGCTTAGACATGCCCCCTGCACTCGCGTGCATTTCCTATGCACATGGACGTTGCGGTAGCGTGCCTTCATTAATATACATGTGGTGCTGCTGAGCCATCTCTACGCCGCATGGTTGGCGCAAGGCTGACGCCGTCCTTGTGCCGAACTTCATGAATCCTGGGGAATGATCCCTCATGATGAAGGCATTAAATTAGTCAGAAGTTTTTTATCCAATGCTTCATCTTTTTCTACTAATGAAATTTAATACTTGGTGTCAAACCTCTCAATTTCTTTGCTGAAGAATCAGGGACAAAG
Source organism: Protopterus annectens (assembly GCF_019279795.1). Lineage (NCBI taxonomy): Eukaryota > Metazoa > Chordata > Ceratodontiformes > Protopteridae > Protopterus > Protopterus annectens. Next base: position 1,783,623,785 of record NC_056741.1, on the reverse strand, counting down.
CCAAAAATTATTGGTGGACAAAATCCCAAAATCAGAGACGAATTTTAAATATTACTCTAATTCACTTATAAAGTTAGTAGAACAACTCTTGCATCAAAATGCATTTTATGAATAAAAATGCATGTTTGGTAATATTGACTGTGCAATACTCATAGGTTCATAGGTTTAGGTTCATAGGTTCATACTAGGCTATCTGCCCAAGGGCATTTATAAGCCTAGCCCATAGTTATGTGGCTTTCGCCACCCCTTTAGTTTGAATAAAACTAAGCCTATTATTTTGCTGTGCCTCTGTCAAGCAGTGACACTGAAGTAATCCCTGGGGTATATCTGCGATCTCACATCCATTGGTCAAGATTCCTCTTGAACAAGGCCAGCGAGGTGCTCTGCCTCACATGTACCGGGACTCAGTGACATATCAGGGAATCAAACATTTTCTGAAGAACAGGGCAAACATGTAAGGCAAAATTAAGGACATCTGTGAAATTAGGGACGGTTGAGAGGTATGCTTGGTGCATTTGTTTTTATTTGATTTTTATGTTTTAATAGTTTGTGTTCAGTGATGTAATTTATAGACATTACATGTCCCTAGTACTTACTCATTGCATATAAAAAAAGAGTTCTGTCAATCATCAAGCCATCAGACTTTGAAAACTGGATTGCTTCAGATAAAACTTTCTTGGATGGAATTGGGAAGGGATTTTCTGTTGAATTACTTGATAGTATTTTTTTCTGAAATATAAAATAATAGAATGAGGTCATACCAACCAGTTCTACATGAACACACAAATAGTTAGTCCATTAATTGTTTAAAGTAGCACAAATTATATATCTGACTTTCCAGTGTGTGTGTGTGTGTGTGTGTGTGTGTGTGTGTGTGTGTGTGTGTGTGTGTGTGTGTGTGTGTGTGTGTACACATGTTTGTGTGTGTGTGTGTGTGTGTGTGTGTGTGTGTGTGTGTGTGTGTGTGTGTGTGTGTGTGTGTGTGTGTGTGTGTGTGTGTGTGTGTGTGTGTGTGTGTGTGTGTGTGTGTGTGTGTGTACACATGATTGTGTGTGGGTATGGGTGTGTCTGGGTGGGTATACAAACTTAATTGAAAAAATTGATTTATGACCTAGATTTATTAGTAGGAAGGGGCATTATTTAAATAATTTGTTGCAAATAAAAACTGGTTTGTTAACCAGAACAGGTTCAGATGTTAAGATACAGATGCCTTCTCTTGTAACAGTTACAAGTCTGCAAATATTGACTATAATCGGTGGGAATGAGATATTCTTACCAGAGTAAGAAGGTAGTTTATTGTGCCAGAAAGAACAAAGTTGGATACAAACTACTTAAAGGGTACCCAGTATTTCATTTTGGTTATCAAAATCTTGCAAAATCATTAATTTTTACTCACAATGTACTCAAAATATGAATTATAACTAAAATTACTCACTTAACATTATAGCAACAAACTCTTATTTCATTATATTAAAAATAACACAGTGGCAAAACATATTAAGGTTTTAACCGTCAACACTCTAATAGTACTTATTTTCAGACATCATGTCATTGAAAGTTAGAAAATATTTTTAACAGCTTACCATATCATGCACAAATATGTCAGCAGTTGCAACAATCACAACTTTACATTACAATGATGAATTTCTATTTTAAATTATATTAACCTTGAACAATGTGCAAACATATTGCAATATTAGCAGCAACCACCCTTAAAGGACTGAACTTTTAAGCAGTGATACCATAACAATGCAAGATGGAAAACAGTCACAACCATTTTCCATACCACGTATAAATATTAAAATTTAAGGTATAACATTCCCTGATGTAAGATTCATTTACTTAAGATGCTTAAATAAATCAGTATTGTTTTGCATTTTTGTTTCACTGAAGTGTTATTTAAATCAGTTCTAGAAGAATTTCAAAATCCTGAATATGTTACCAGTAGTCTGCCATTAATTAAATAAGGAAACTATTGGGGGTAATTCAACAAAGCTTACATGGAGCTAATCTCCATGTAAGCATACTGGCACATCTCAAACACAGAGTTCAGAGGCTATGCGATCCAGGAAACAAGGCTGGGGGTGTGCACGAGCCTCCCAGGACTGTTCACAGAGGCGATCGTGGAATGTAAATCGCCTCATTTGCTGGTGAAAAAGCATGCAAATGAGGTGATTTATCGATCCAGGAAGCAGTACTGTTCAACCACAGAGGCGATTGTGGAATGTAAATCACCTCATTTGCTGGTGAAAAAGCATGCAAATGAGGTGATTTATTGATCCAGGAAGCAGACAGAAATGTATGCAGGAACTGTCTGTGTACCAGACTGCAAAATAAAAAGTGGGGCTATGACAACAAAAGTAAAGCATGTATTAGTTGCATCAGGCATGCATGCCAATGGCCAAAACTATGGCCATTGGCGTGTGAAACTGATGCAAAATATTAAAAATCAAAACTTAATTTTACATGCACATATGCCATGTTCAAGTGGAACATGGCGGTGTCCAAGCATGGGATCTGACAAAATATAAATTTCAAATATTAAAAGGGGATTATTTAAACTAAAATTAAATTCCCCATTATACTGGCTAACATGCAGACTCATAAAATGGCAGGTAACAGTGGTTGCTAAGGACATAGGCTGGCATGTAGTGCTGTAACTAGGGTATAGGTAATTAGGTTATGCAAATGAGCTAAGTTTACTGAATAGTAAAATGGGCCACCGTGTCTGCAGGTACCTAACTGTGTAGGGGCTACAATGTGGTGGTGTAGGCAGAAGAGGCAGCTGACATGAAAAGGGTGTGTGTCATGCTTTATGTAAGCACATTGGAGCTCTGTGACTTCTGTTTGCACTCAACTAACAAAGCTAAACATGAGGTTGTGTTGAGGTTGAGGTGAGAGAAATGCTGAGAGTGCTCATGTACAGGGGAGGGTCCTTTCTGCTCAGCAGTGTTTACACTAGCTCCATGGGTTAAAACTGGAGGAAACTGGGGAAAAAAGAGGAAACAGCAGACAAAAGGCAGTCAACTATAAATGACTAATAAGGCCTCTGCCACTCACAGTGGGACATTCAAACCCCTCAGTAATGTAGCTGGCAAGTGGAATATATCATAGTCAGCCAGTCACACAGGCTACATCTGCAGTACACCAGTATAAAGTATGCAGACACCCTTCAATCTGATTTCCCGACATACTCTGCACCATTGGAGTACACACTTAGGAATTTTAACTGACAAAATGATAGGGGCTGCTGCTGCTTTGCTACATCTTTATGTGCTATACATGAGAGCAGTGATGAGGATGATGCTGGCAACTGACCCAGACTGAGGAGGGGAAAAGTGTTCAGATACAGGGTAATCTTTCAGGAGCTACATGAGCTGGAGAAGGTAGCACTACAGGGTGGACAGGGACATTCTACAGCAACTCACTGAGTTTTGATGCCCTCACCTTAGACCCAGAGCCAACAGAGGGGAAACAAAGGTATGTGTAGCCTTAAGAATAACAGCTACAGGTACTTTCCAAAGACTTACTGGGACATCATGGGGGTCTCACAGGTATCCGCATCCAGGGTACTCCACCAGTTCCTGGATGTCATGCTAAGACATGCCAGTGAGCACATTTATTTCCCCAGCATCCCTGAGGAGAGGGCCAGCAATATGCATCTCTTCCACTTTGTAGCACACCACCCAGAGGTACTGGGTGCCATAGACAGCACTCATGCCCACATCAAAGCACCATCTGATGAAGAGGGTAGAGTCTACATCAACCAAAAGGGCTATCACTCCATCTGCCAGGTCATGTACAATGCCCAGGGCATTATCATCAATGTGTGTGCTGGCAGCCCTGGTAGTTATCATGACTCCCACATCTGGCACTCCTCACAGCAGTACCAGTCATTTGCCAGGGGAGACATCCTGTACAACCATCTCATGGGGGATGCTGGCTATGCCTTGGAACCGTTGGTGATGACACCCATCAGAAATGCACAGACACACACACACACACACACACACACACACACACACACACACACACACACACTGAAGAATGCCATAATGAGGCACACGCACAAACTAGGAACATTATAGAGCATGCATTTGGGCTGCTCAAGTCATATTTCAACTGCCTTGACATATCCAGTGGAGCCCTGCAGTACTTTCCAACCACATGTGCATACATGTTCATAGTATGTGCCATGCCACACAATATGATCATGTGGAAACAGCTGCAGCAGGAACATCACAGGGAAGGGGGACACACCCCACCCAGCCCCTCACCATTGCCAAGGTCTCCACAGGCACAGGAGGACTCAGAGGACGAACCCCCTCAGCCTGTCCTTGTAAGGCAGATGTAGGCATGCCCAGTATGCTCTGGCTTTGGCAAAGAGGCAATGCATAGCACATATACTGACACCTTAAGGATCCAGGGATTGACACCTCTCTCTGATTCACACACACAGTAAAAAGGATTCCACACACATCACATCACATTACCTGTACCTTACCATGTATAGGCTGTGTACTGCATGCCTCTGACAGAGTTAGCCCTGAAGCACTGTCCTCACAACTGCCCTAGGCACAAGGTAAGTCACTCTTCTTAGCAACTAATGAATGGAGTAGTATGTTGTGGTAGCATATCTATGGTATCACTGCATGTATACAAGGGAATGGGGTGGCCTACTGGGATAGCACCAGACAACTGACAGCTATGTGGGACAACAAGAAATGTCCACAAATACTGGCTTCCACAGAATATGCAGTAGTCCCCTAGGTGACAAAACCTACTGCAGTATATGTGGGGGACTAACAAACTGCAGGGTCATAGGTCACATGCATGGATGTCAGTGTTGGAGTCCCATACATACCTCTCAGCCTCTCCCAGCAAGTCAGCTGTACAAAGCCATAAAGAAATATGTGGCAGACGGCCACAAATAGGGACAGTTATGAAATATTGCTCTGACAAACTTAGACAGTGATATTAAAACAGGTCCTGCTGTTGCATCATGTCTGAATGGTAAGAAGCCTGAAACTCAAATGTCTGTCATTACTTTCTAACTTTGATTTGTAATGATATGACAGTATTTTCTAAGTCAACCACAATACTGTGTTAAATGGACCTGAAATATGAAGCAAATATCTGGACAGTCTATGGTAATTTGTTCAGTTGAGAGGTATGCCCCACTCCCCAATGCAGTAACATGTATGTTTGTAGGGTAATAGCAGCAGACCACACATTCCCATGGCTGTCCCAATCAACTTGCTGACTTGTCCCATGCCCACAATATGCAGGGGTCTGTGCATGGTTAATACTGTCAGCAAGTAGACACTACTCACTGGTGGCCGTTGTGGTTTAGTCATCTAAGTACAATATTGTGGTTGACAGGGCCTGTGGATCCAGACTGGCGATGCCAGCTATTTTGCATGCCAGCTACACCTACGGTAGGAGTTGTACACACTGTCCAGAAGGCAATATTTGTTACTGCAGGAAAGCTGGTCAATGGAGGGACAGGGGACCACACATACAACAGGGACAAGTCATAAATATTGCACTTACAAACATAGAAAGTTGATAGAATAACAGCTGTTGCAGTCGCATGAAGTCTCTGAACATCAAGAAGTCTGAAATTCACATGTCTGTCATTACTTTCTAACTTCAGTCTGTGATGTGTCACCATTATTTGCACACAACCACGCTATTATGACAAATGGGCCCAAATTATGAGCTAAACATCTGCACAGTCTGTGAAGATGAGTACACTTGAGAGGTATGCCCCCCTCCCCACAACACACCTGTGTTCACCTAGAACTGCAGTAACATCTATGTCTGTAAGGTGATAGCAACAGGCCACACATTGCCAGGGCTGACAATATCAACTTGACAACATGTTCCATGTCTGGAATATGCAGGGGTCAATGTGCTATGTATGTTTGCGGTTAATAGTGTCAGCAAGTCGACCCCACTTACTGGTGGCTATTGTGGCTTGGTCTAAGTAGTTATTTGGGCTCATGGTTTGAGACTGGCTGCAGTAACTGTTTTGCATATCATTTATGCCAGTGGTAGGTGTTCTACACAGTGGCCAGAACTCAATATTTCTTACTGCAGGAAAGCTGGACAATGGAGGGACAGGGGCTGCACATACTGACAGTACACAGGTCTGAGTAACCTACACAGTGCCTACTACAACAGCAGGTTGTGACAAGTCGACTGTCAGGACATAAAGGCTGCCACATCACTGTGTCAGTACTGACAACAAGTAAGTGGGCACCATTCATACCCTTGGAATGACAGAGTGCCACAGAATGTCCAAACGTATGTCTCCTATATCTGTTCTGCTTGTCATAACATTGCATTTGCCTGACAAACTATTGGCAAACCAATAAAGGTTGATGTGAAAATAGCAATGACAGAGAGTAGAGATGCAGATGTCATCCCCAAAAGTAATTGCAAGCTAATACAAAACCGTTCACCAACTGTGTACGTTTCAAAATCCTGCTCCCATGTCTGGGCCTGTGTCTGACTGTTATATATGGGCCTGTCCAAATGTCCATCTGTAAGAGTCTGACAGATATGGCCAACTTGTAGCCTGACATAGTGCAACTCAAACCATCTGAGGACCACAGCAGATCTATGGGGCACAATAATGCACAACCCACTAAACAGGTATAGTCAGAAGTGTGAGGTCTGTAACCCTGTGTGTGATGTTATGACTTCTACCCACTCACACCATAACTACAAATATATAACAGCAGCAACTGTGGGCAAAGGCCATGACTGCACTACAGAAGGACAAAGAGACACATATAAGGGGGAGGGGAATAGCTGGCCAGACAAACAGAATGTGCACACTAGAACAAATTCTGCTGTAACATAGCTCCTTGCAGTGTATGGTGTCAGTAAACAAATGTCTGTCAGTGCTTTCTCACATACCTCTATACTGATCTGTCACTCACATACCAGGAAATCACAGTGCTATGTAAAATATACCACACATATTATGGAAAACTCTGCTCAGTCCAATGCACTCTGTACCCACAACAGGATATGACTCAGTTAATAAGAATAGCACACATCCAGGAGATTCCTCACACAGTATATCACTGAGGTGCTGGACTGTTTACATAGCTTCATTAGCCATTCAGCTTTAGCACACAAAATCCTGGATCAGCCTACAGCTACATCTGGAATGGAGTCCGGCTCTTGCTATTAAAAGTCTTACTGGGCATGATCCTACACTTGCAGCCCATGTAGAAATCCACATCTGACTATACAACTCTGTTGTCCAGATATGTCTTCACATACAGACAGCTAGATACATCTTAACTGTGTCTCCCCAACCCCCCACAGACAGGATTACCCACAGCTACCTGGAGGTGGCACATAGGTGATTTATCTGCATCTGTTGAGTGTGATAGGCATATATATATATATATATATATATATATATATATATATATATATATAGGTAACATATACAAATATAACAATTATAGGCAGGCAGAAACATGGGGAGGGAGAGACAGACAGAGATGGATAGTGAGACAGACAGACAGAGGCATACAGAGAGAGATACACCATGAAAGGCATACAGTGATGTCCTGATGCAGACAGTTGCACACTGGTAGCAATCACTGGCACATATCAGTATGAAGGTGACTTCCATTGTGTAATAGTAGTCAGGTAGGGTTTGTAATCTCACCTCACCTGCCGTGTGTGTGTGTGTGTGTGTGTGTGTGTGTGTGTGTGTGTGTGTGTGTGTGTGTGTGTGTGTGTGTGTGTGTGTGTGTGTGTGTGTGTGTGTGTGTGTGTGTGTGTGTGTGTGTGTGTGTGTGTGTGTGTGTGTGTGCATGTGTATGTCTGCGTGTGTATACGTGTTTGTAGGTTAAACTATTTTGAAGCATTTTCCACCCAGTAGACTGCAAAGCTGCCCTACTTTACAAGCTTTTCTGATGTCATCCGCCTTACAAGTACCTTTGGACAGTCTTCTGCCCTGTAAGTTCAGTGGTGCAGGTGATAAATATGTAGCACTATAGTACATATATCTGGATTGGTAGGGGTCCTAATCTCAGCACTGGCAACTGCTTGTGTCTGTTTGCAAGTTAAAGTATTTTGGGGCCTTTCTCAACCAGTGCACTTCCCATTGCCCTACTTTACAAGACCTGCTGATGTCATTCACCCTAGAAGTACCTCTGGACACTGTTCAGCCCTATAAGCTCCATAGTGCATGTGATAATGACATAGCATTATAGCACAAATAACTAGATAGGTAGGGGTTCTAATCTCAGCACTGGCAAATGTGTGTGACTGGTTGTATGTGTGAGAGACCCATATTCCCTGTGTGGGTGTTGGTTATGTAATTTTTAGGTCTGTTCCACCCTGGTACCCCCCATTGCATTACTTTACAAGGCCTGCTGATGTCATTCACCTTAGAAATACCTTTAGACACTCTTCAACCCTATAACCTCTGTGGCGCATGCGGTAATGGCGTAGCACTCTGGTACAAATGACTAGATAGGAAGGGATTCTAATATCAGCACTGGTGATGGTTTGTGTGTGTGTATACGTGTGTGTGTGTGTGTGTGTGTGTGTGTGTGTGTGTGTGTGTGTGTGTGTGTGTGTGTGTGTGTGTGTGTGAGACCCATATCCCCCTCAGACAGGATTACCTGCAGCTACCTGGAGGAAGCACATAGATGATTTATCTGCATCTGTTGAATGTGATAGGCATATATATATATATATAGGTAACATATACAAATATATCAATTATAGGCAGGCAGAGACAGGGGGAGGAAGAGACAGACAGAGATAGATAGAGAGACAGACAGAGGCATACAGAGAGAGATACAACCTGAAAGGCATACAGTGATGTCCTCATGCAGACAGTTGCACACTGGTAGCAATCACTGACACATATCAGTATGAAGGTGATTTCCATTGTGTAATAGTAGTCAGGTAAGGTTTGTAATCTCACCTCACCTGCCACGTGTGTGTGTGTGTGTGTGTGTGTGTGTGTGTGTGTGTGTGTGTGTGTGTGTGTGTGTGTGTGCGTGTGTATGTCTGTGTGGATACGTGTTTGTAGGTTAAACTATTTTGAAGCATTTTAAACCCAGTAGACTGCAAAGCTGCCCTACTTTACAAGCTTTGCTGATGTAATCTGCCTTACAAGTACCTTTGGACACAGTAAGTTCACTGGTGCAGGTGATAAATATATAGCACTATAGTACATATATCTGGATTGGTAGGGGTCCTAATCCGAGCACTTGCAACTGTTTGTGTCTGTTTGCAGGTTAAAGTATTTTGAAGCCTTTCCCAACTAGTACACTTCCCATTGCCCTACTTTACAAGACCTGCTGATGTCATTCACCCTAGAAGTACCTTTGGACACTCATCAGCCCTATAAGCTCC